>NC_048304.1:105450868-105466034 GCF_013100865.1 Trachemys scripta elegans | reverse complement strand
GGGGGGGGGGGGAGACGGGGACGACCTGAGCCGCGCCGCGGGGGGGACGGGGGAGCCGGGCCGGAGCCAAGCCGCGGGGACCGGGCCGGGCCAGAGCCGGGCTGGAGCCAAGCCCGGCCAGAGCCGCTGGGGCCTGCAGGAACGGGCCGCGCCTCCCCGGAGCCCTTCTCCCGCCCCCACCACCCCAGCTTACCTCGTGCTGCCGGCCCGCCCCTGCTTCGTCTCAGACTTCCCGCGAATCTCTGATTCGCGGGAAGCAGGGGAGGGGGCGGGGCGTGCAGGGGAGGGGAGGAGGGGGAAGTGAGCTGGGGGCGGGGCGGACAGCTGCAGCGCGGGGCCCTCTTGGCGCGGGGCCCAATTCAGCCGAATCGGCTGAATCGGCCTAAAGCCGGCCCTGAGTGCCAAGATAGGGATATGCGTTCCGTCTATCGCCCCACCACAGTTAGGGAAACCCATTGCAGCAAAGCCATCCACTATGACCTGCACATTTCCCAGAGTCACTACCCTTGATAGCAGAATGTCAGGGATTGCATTGGCTACTTGAATCACAGCAGTCCCCACAGTAGATTTACCCACTCCAAGTTGATTCCTGACTGACCAGTAGCAGTCAGGCATTGCAAGCTTCCACAGAGCTATCGCCACTCACTTCTCAACTGTCAGGGCAGCTCTCATCTTGGTATTCCTGCACTTCAGGGCAGAGGAAAGCAACTCACAGAGTTCCAGGAAAGTAGACTTACACATGTGAAAGTTTCGGAGCCACTGGGAATCATCCCATACCTGCAACACTATGCGGTCCCACCAGTCTGTGCTTGTTTGCCTGGCCTAGAATCGATGTTCCACTGTATCAATCAGCCCCACTGCCACCATGATGTCCCAACTGCCACATCCCGTGCTTTCGGGAACGTCTGCATCCATGTCCTCCTCACAATCGTCCTTGTGCTGCCGTCTCTTAGCCAGGTTCTGCACATACTGCAGTATAATGCGTGAGGTGTTTACAATGCTTGCAACAGCAGCGGTGAGCTGAGTGGGCTCCATGCTTGCCGTGCTATGGTGTCTGCACTGGTAACCCAGGAAAAAAGGCGCAAAATGATTGTCTGCAGTTACTTTCACGGAGGGAGGGGAGACTGATGACATGTACCCAAAACCACCCACGACAATGTTTTTACCCCATCAGGCATTGGGAGCTTAACCAAGAATTCCAATGAGCAGAGGAGACTGTGGGGACTGTGGGATAGCTTCCCACAGTGCACCACTCCGTGAGTTGATGCTAGCCACGGTAGTGAGGACACACTCTGCCGACTTAATGCACTTAATGGGGACATACACAATCAACTGTATAAAATCGATTTCTAAAAATCGACTTCTATAAAATTGATCTCATTTGGGTAGTGTAGACATACCCATAGTAAATGATATCACATGTACCTCTAGAACTGTACTATTTCCTTTTTAATTCTGGTTGATTTCTTTTCCATTTGTGTCAATAAAAGTCTTTAAGGCTGTATTTTGTTCTCAAATTGAGCGTCCTTGTCATACGACCCGAAGATCCTTGCAAGACTCTGGGTAGCCTGATTCTGGGACAAGAATTTTATTATCTTCTGATCAGATCAATTGGAGAGCCTATAACCTTTATTATATAAACAATAATATTAATCCCCTAAAAATCAGGCAACAATATTCATCCTTTGTAATTTGACCTACTTTCCACTTTTTGTATGACTCTTTTTTGATTTTCGGGTCATTGAAGATATCCTGGTTTATACAGGGTGGTTTTTACCATACTTCTTATCTTTCCTGCATGTTGGGATAGGTTACTCTTGTGCCCTTAATAATGGCTCTTTAAAAAACTCCCAACTTTCCTGAATTCTTTTTTCCCTTAGACTTGCTTCGTATCTACCAATTCTCTGAGTTTGCTAAAGTCTGTGTTCTTGAAGTCCCTTGTCTTTATTCTGTTATTTTTCCTCCTAGCATTCCTAAGAATGATGAACTGTATCATTTCATGATCAATTTAACCCAATCTGCCTTTCATCTTCAAATTTTTAACCAGTTCCTCCTTCTTTGTCAGAATAAAACCTAGAACAGCCTGTCCTCCGGTTGCTTTCTCCACTTTCTGCAGTAAAATGTTGTCTCCAATGCATTCCAAAAACTTGTTGGATAATCGGTATCCTGCTGCATTATTTTTCCAACAGCTGTCTGGGTAGTTGAAGTCCCCCATCACTACCATGTCCTGTGCTTTGGATGATTTTGTTAGTTGTTTAAAAAAAGCCTCATTCACCTCTTCTTCCCGATAAAGTGGTCTATAATAGACTCCTACCATAACATCGCCCTTGTTTCTTTCTCTTTTTATCCTTATTATGAGACTTTCAATGGATCTACCTTCCACTTCTATCTCATCCTCAGTGCAAGTGTGTACATGTTTGATATACAAGAAAGCACATCCTGCCTTTTTTGTCTGTACACTTCTGTACCAATATTCCAGTCATATGAATTATCCCACCAAGTCTCTGTGATGCTAATTATGTCATAATTGTGATTATTTGGTAGTATTTCTAGTTCTTCCTGTCTATATCCCATACTTCTTGCATTAATATAGACATCTAAAATGGTCATTAGATTTCCCCTCTATGCGCTCTCTTGTCTCTCCTTTCTCCCTGCTAGGATTGCCCTTGTTCCCTCCAGATTCTGACCATTCACCAGGTCTCCATGTTTTGGGCTTACCTGTGGGCTTTTTTCTCCTTCCCCTGGGGAACCTAGTTTAAAGCCTACCCAGGCTTAGCCAGTCTGTATCCGAAGATACTCTTCCCCTTCCTTCATAGGTGGACCCCATCTCTGCTCAGCAGTCCTTCTCTCAACATCATCCCATGGTTGAGTATTTTACAATACTCTATTGTAAAATGTTTCAATGCTTGCTTCCTAAATATTGATTCCTGTGCTATTTATTCATTTACAAGCACATTGAATCAGAACAGGAACTTGAGAGATGATAGAGGGAGTGGGGAAGAAAACTTAGAGTGAGCATTGGAAGGACTGAAGGAATGGGGCATCTGAAGATTTGAGGAATTGACCAGAGCTGTGCAGCAAAAGGTAATTTCATTTTGCAGAGGATTTCAAAATTTGGTTTCATTCTGATTAGGAATGAAAACCAAACGTTTCTAAATTCTTCCTGACAGGGAACTGAGACCCGGGCAGTCCACCAGACAGACTGCCATAGAGTCATAGATCCTGGAAACTGGTCCTGTGGTCTTAAGATACATGCAGGATTCACTTTTGATAATAGTGTTTTTGATCAATATTTAAAGGAATATTCTGACAATACATTTAACCATTTCTGCTAGTGTGTTTACACATATCAACTTTATTACATGAAATGTTTCCATTTTGCAAAATAACCATGTAATTTTATTTTATAAAACAATCATTTTCTGTTTCTAAAGTTCCTTAAATGATAAAATTTGTTAATTCGGTTGCCATAATTTTTCCTCTTTCCTGTGTGACAAAATTCAGTGCCTGCCTTGTGTTACTGTTTCATCTTTTCAGGGATTTGATTCCAGATTCCATTAAGTTCTTTCCAGACACATCCAGAATTTATCTTGCAATCCTGCTAATGTAGTTCATCCAGTTATATTCTACCAGAAATCTCTCTGTTTCCATGGAAAGCTGGATAACTTGCTGAAAGATTTAGGAAATACCTTGAAAGAGCTGAAAGTGATAATTTATTCAAAACTATAAATTCCTTTTGTTTTTATATAAACCTGATCTTTCCACCCTGTCTAATCTAAAACAGTTATTTCTGTATTTTTATGTGGTTAAATATTTGAAAGAGTATATTTACCTTAGCATTCACCATTCTTTTAGATAACTTCCTTGTCAAATGCTTATCTAACATGCTAAGAGCAAGTTTTCTGAATTACTTCTAATCACAAAGACCATAGGAAGTAAATCGGAATCCACTAAGAATAGAAATATTTCTTTAAGATGACTTGTCCAAGTTCATCTTGGATCTCATATCTGGCTGTGTGACAAGAAAATATGGTTGTCCTCATTTTTGTGTAGCTAAATATAATTAAGCCTTGATATGCTTGCCAATGTGTAGAGTAGGGCACCACTTGCTGAGTGGAGACAGAATTTAGCAAAGACGCAGGCTGGGAAGGGCAAATGATCCATTTTCTTCTGTTGCTGAATATTGTTTATAGCAAACCAGTTTCCTTGTAAAGAGAGACAAAGTTTCATTTTAGCCTTTGAAAATAATTACATTTGGCTTTCCCTGACTGGAGTCCTGGTCTGCTAGACAATGGGATTTTTCCTAGCGTAAGTGATTTATGCTGTGGTGCATAGGGTTACCATACGTCCGGATTTTCCTGGACATGTCCGGCTTTTTGGGCTCCAAATCCCCGTCCGGGGGGAAATCCCAAAAAGCTGGACATGTCCGGGAAAATCGGGACATGCGGGGCCGGCGGTGCTGGGCCAGGGGCCGGCGGTGCCGAGCCGGGGACTCGGGGGCTGGGCCGGTGGTGCCGAGCCGGGGGCTCGGGGGCCGGGCTGGGCCGGGGGCTCGGGGTCCGGGCCAGCGGTGCGGTGCCGAGCCGGCGGTGCAGTGCCGGGCCGGGAGCTCGGGGGCTGGGCCGGCGGTGCGGTGCCGGGGGCCGGGCCGGGGACCAGCAGTGCTGGGCGGGCCGGGGGTGCTCAGCTGGGGGCCCGGGGGCTGGGCCGGGGACCGGCAGTGCTGGGCAGGCCGGGGGTGCTCGGCCGGGGGCCGGGCTCCGGGCCGGCACCCCAGGGCCGACCCAGGCTGGAAACGCCGGGGGGGGGGGGGGCAGACTGGGCCGCGCCTCCTCCCCCCACACCCCCCTTACCTGCTTCAGGCTTCCCGCGAATCAAATGTTCGCGGGAAGCAGGGGAGGGGGCGGAGTTGGGGCGGGGACTTTGGGAAGGGGCGGAGTTGGGGCGGGGCCCCGTGGAGTGTCCTCCTTTTGGAGGCTCAAAATATGGTAACCCTAGTGGTGCATTCATTATTGAGTACCTTTCCCTTACCCCAAATGAATGTGAAGGAAATGATTTAGCTGTGTAAGGCACTGTTACCCAGTCCATCATCTAACCAGTAGATGGCTCCATACTGCCTAGTACTGTACAGGAAAAGGAAGTAACATGCTGAAGGCAGAGGGGATCAGAGTTGAAGAGGAAGTAGAGGCCGTGTGGAGGAGGTGGCCAATGGTAGCCTGGAATCCGTAGAGGAAAAATTAGGTATGAGGCAGCCTGAGCTTTAGGACTGAAAAAGTGAGAGCTGGGTGAATAAACCACCTGTTGCTGTGAGGGAGCCAGCAAGAGTAGCAGCAAGAGGAGGATACAGGTTCCCCCTCTGGCTCTTGGGAAAAATGTGATGTGTCTCTTCCTTTCCTCTGGATCCCTGAGTGGGAGAGGGAAGGGGAGGTGACAGCTCCTTTTTAGACCTCTTTGGTGTGAGGGTCAAGGCTCTGAGGCCTAGCAAGAGACCTGCACTCTGGACCAGTGGGAGGATGGGGCTCATTTCTGGTCAGGAAGGAAGGAGCGGGAACTTTTTGGGTCTGTGGGGAAAGGGTTGGGGTCTCTTCTTTGTGATCCTAACAGAATTGAGAGCCTCCTGTGTTGTCCCTTGGGAGACAAAGAGCACATTGGGGTAGGGTTTCCTGCGTAGTTCCCTCTGGGAGGGAGAAAGCACACTGGAGTAGAGGAGGGGTAGGGTGGTGTTGTGCACCTTGTACACGAGGGGTGGCCAACCTGTGGCTCCAGAGCCACATGTGGCTCTTCAGAAGTTAATATGCGGCTCCTTGTAAAGGCACTGACTCCAGGGCTAGAGCTACAGGTGCCAACTTTCCAATGTGCCCGGGGGTGCTCACTACTCAACCCCTGGCTCTGCCACAGGCCCTGCCCCCATTCCACCGCTTCCCTCCCCCTCCCCTGCCATGTCCTCGCTCCTTCCCCCACCCCCAAGAGCCTCCTGCATACCACAGTTGATGGGGAGGGAAGGGGAGGCATTGATCTGTGGGGCTGCTGGTGGGTGGGAGGCACTGGGAGCGGGGGCATGTTGCTGATGGGAGGCTGCTGACATATTACTGTGGCTCTTTTGCAATGTACATTGGTAAATTCTGGCTCCTTCTCAGGCTCAGGTTGCCCCCCCCTGTTGTACACAGTAGGCTATTAGCAGTTTGTACCAGGTATGGACTGGCTACAGTGCTTCCTTCCCAGAGATGTACACCAGAGATGTGTTTGCTTTAAGTCTACACACTTTAATTCACCACCAGGTAGATCTGTTAAATGCTCAGCTCAGGTTTTACATGTGGCACCATCTAGTAGCTGAACAGTATAATGCAGTTTACCTTCTAGTACAGGGGGGTCTTCTATGTCCCTAGGGGAGTGGAAGGGTGGGGTGGGGGTCTCTGGTGTGACTGGTCTCCTGCGGGAGGGGAACGAACTGTGGGGTAGAGTTGGGGTGAGGGTGAGATCTCCTTTGGGGCTGCTCCCCTGTTGGAGATAGGGTCTATTCATGCAGGTTTGCCAACCCTCCAGGATTGTCCTGGAACCTCCAGGCATGAAAGATTCATTTTGAATTAAAGAGTATGTCCTGTGATGAAACCTCCAGGAATACGTCCTATCAAAACTGGCAACCTGACAAGATGTGTGGTCCTCTGGTGGGAGCAGGCCAGGGAGAGGGAGAAGCTCTGTGAAGTAGTGGGGGAGGAGCCGATGGGGGAGGGGAGAGTCTGCCTCCCTGAGAGAGGGCGGGGCTTTCTCTGGGCTGGTGGGTGGAGAGAGCCGCTCTCCGGTTGTGTATGGGGGAGGGGAGAACGTCCGCATCCTCACAGCGGCAGGGATGACATCACCAGTTCTTCCCAAAGAGGCGCTCTCGCATTGGCTAGGTGGACGGGGTGCTTTCCGCCAATGAGCATGCGGCAGGGCTTCGGGCTCGCTGACGTAAGAGCCCTCTGCCGTATGGGGATTTATTTTGCTTTGGGCTGCTCTAGCCGCCGCCATTAGAGGATTCGGGAGTCTGGGGCTGCAGATCCCCCCGGCTGCGCCGAGTGGGAGCGCCCGCGGCCGAGCGAGCTAGCTAGGCCGGGAGAGACCATGTCCTGAGCGGGGAGCCGCAGCCAGCGGGGCGGGGGGTTGGTGGGGGGCGCGGGGGGCTGTTTGCACCGACTAGTGTCTGAGGGACGGATCCGGGAGCAGCGGCAGGAGGAGGCGGCGCTGCGGGGTAAGGCAACCTTCCCCCCTCCCCCACGACTAGGAGCAATTCCCCTCTGGGCCACCCACCGGCGGCTCCTTGGGAAATCGCCGCCCAAGGCCCCGCTGTCCGTCCGACACCCGGGGGTCCTCTCTCCCCCAGCCGCCTTCTGGGGCAGAAATCCCCCTGCCCTGCGGGGCACCTAAGCCAGGGACTCCCCGTCCTGCCCTTCCGAGCCCCCTGCCCCCGGGACCATCGCCACGGTCGGCGCTTCCTGTCGCTGGGTGCCCCCTTCCTCGCGCCCCTTTAACGCTCGGGATGGCGCGGGAGGGTGGGGTGGGGTCGGGTCCATCGACCCCTCCCCCAGCAGGACCTTTGCTGCCCCGGTCGGGTCCCCCACGGTGAGCGACCTAGGGGCGCCCCATCCCGCCGCCAGAGCCAGCGCTGATCGGGCTCCCTGCTGAGCCGGGGGCCGCGGCCGCCTTCCCTTTCGTTTATGGTCTGGGGACTCCTGAAACTTTTTCTCTCGTAACATGGGGTCACGGTCTGGAAAAGGGTGAGAACGCTGCTTGCGTGTCCTCCCCCGGCCGCCCTCCCGTCACGGCCTGCTGGGGGAATCCGTGCACCCGCTCCGGAGAGACGATGCTACTGCAGTTGGCTTGTTTGTTTACTGGTGTAGAAATACCTGCGGCGTCCAGCAGACTCGAACTCGGTTGGGTGTTTTTATAGTCGGAGGATGACCCCAGCTAACGGAGACGTGTGGTGCATCTTCTGCTCATAAGGCTTTTGAATGCCACATTAATATCTACATCGTGTTTTGACTTTTTTGTTTGTGTCGCCATTAACATGTATGTTACTTTGAATGAATAGTGTTCACTTCTCCATTGGAAATCAGGAATTTGCTTCTGCAGTAACTGTTCCCAGAAGGAAGGTTTCTTTGTGCACTGCTATATGCAGGGTTTATCACTCCACCCCAAAAGCGCAGTATCAGACAATTTAAAAGCTATAGTCAAATGACAAGACTGTTAAAAAGAGAGAGCCAGGAAACTCTCCTTATTTTTCTGCTCTCCAAACATCTGCAGTACTGAGATCTACAGGAATGAGATCATAGGTCTCCTGACTCCCATTTATCCCCCCCCCCATTTTTTTTTTCTAGACAGATCTTTACCTCTGTACTATAGAAGCCACCTGCATGTTGTGAATTACTTGTTTGTACATGTATTATAGACAGTAGGTTATCCATAGTTAATGTTGAACATATAGTACCAAGTTGTATAAAGCATTTGTGATGTTGATGTACAAAGATAAACCATAGTCAGAACAGGATCTGAAATAGTTCTGAATTCCTTTTAATTTATGAACTGAAATCGTTCTTTAATAGACTGTAAAATAATCTTCTGATAATCACTTTGATGGGGGCTCCTTAGGATGTCTCCGTCTCTGGTTTGCAACTCTACCTTCAAAGCCCTACATAGTAGCAACTACCTTGCTGATAAAGGTAAACTATACAACCCTCTTTGGAGTTCATTAATTCAACTCTATGAACAGTTGTAGGTGGCTAACTTTGAATGATGCAAGGCACTCTCTTCCATTCTTCAATCCAGATTCTGAACACACCTCTTCCTGATTAGTCCCAGCTACCCCCTCAGGACTAGATGGTGTTAATATGATTGCAGATATAGAATCTGGGTCTCCTGCATGGCAGACACAGCACAGCTGCTAAGACCTTTTTACTAGCACAGTGACTTTCAGTGATACCAATGAAGAAAATAACTTTTCTAGAATTTTTGACAATTGCCCTTTTGAACAGTAGTGTTTCCTTTTTAGAGGTTACTGGAACAATACCTGAATCTTTAAAATGTGAATCTTTAAGCAATTAATCTAGTATGCAGATGTGTATTTAGGGACACCATAATTTGTCTAGTGACAGCATACACTAACTCTAACCTCTCAGCTTTTTTGTGTGCAATATCAGTTACATGCAGAGTTGTCCACTGCAGAAATTAACCTCTTGTTTGTTTGTTAGTATAACTGTATTCAGAACCCCAAAAGAGTAATTCAGGAGGCACTTCTTCCTTTGGTTTATTCAGCACTTAATTTTGAGTCCCTAAAAGTTTGACTTCGATAATTGTGAAACAGGACATTGAAACCCATTAGTGCTGTTCAGTAATCATCCAGAGGGGTTGCAGTATGGTAGAGCAACACAAGCCATCCCCAGCGTCTTCTAGCTATGGGAGTGCAACACCAGAACTAAGTTGGTGTCTCCTAGTTTGCAGTCTAATATCTGCAGATGTTTTTAACTTATGCATGTTGATGTAAAATCATTCAAGATTTAGTTTTGTCACAGTGCTGGACTGGAATAATATTTCTGCATCTATTGCAGCTCACAGGCTTTTGGGAGCTTCAACTCGACAATGTAATGGTTTTGAAGAAAGGATTTGTTGAAATGCTGGTTACCACTCCTCTAAATGGAAAAAATCATGGTCACCTCTCAGCCCCTGGACTTGCAAATACACTAGTCCCTCGTTATTGGAGAGTGGTCTACAATATTACATTTTTAATAAAATGAAGGTATTTTTAAATAAACAGGAACACTAAATAATTAGAAACCACTCCTTTTATGCACTTGATACAGAAGCATAGCTCAAAGTGGACTTTTAGAGGCATAGGGTACATCTACACTACAGGGGGGAGTCGATTTAAGATACGCAAATTCAGCTACGTGAATAGCGTAGCTGAATTTGACGTATCGCAGCTGACTTACCCCGTTGTGAGGATGGCGGCAAAATCGACTTCTGCGGCTTTCTGTCGGCGGCGCTTACTACCACCTCCGCTGGTGGAGTAAGAGCGCTGATTCGGGGATCGATTGTCGCGTCCCGATGGGACGCGATAAATCAATCCCCGAGAGGTCGATTTCTACCCGCCGATTCAGGTGGGTAGTATAGACCTAGCCATAGGTTAAAAATACTTCTGGGTCAAAACAACATACCGAAAGTCACTCAAGGATAAAATTTGAGTGTGTTAGAACTCCTGGACAATAGTTCATCATGGAAAAAGCCTTAATTTGAAATATGAGTGATACTTAATTTATATCTCAAATCCTTAAACAATATAAAAAATAGAGTGTCCTCCATCAGAAGCATTTTATTAGTTGTGTTGTCTTTGTATGGCATATTTTAGAGTGATGCATCAGGAAGTGACTGACCCACAACTATGAAGGTAGTGAAGAGAGCAAAGTTAGTTTAGATTTGTCTATTCAAGGCAGCTCTGGCTTGTGGTGTTCAGCTTGTAACTTTAGGATTCTTACTGGGAGGAAACAATCTTGGCTACTTTTCCTACTTTTTCACTAGGAACTTGTATTTGTTTACAGGTTTATACTCTTTAACATATTTCCTTTTTGCTTAAGTATTGAATCTGTAGGAATTGAGGTTTTGTTTAAATATATTCAAGTTAGGTGTACCCTTGCTAATGCTTAAAATTCATGTGAATTTTACCAAGCATCTTAGTATGGTATCAGCTTAACTTGCGTGTTACGTGCCCTTCCCATGTTTAATGTGTGCCTCCAGCTTGACTTTTTAAAATTATTTCTTCTATCTTCATCTCCCACATCTTGCTTTTGGAGAGAGCTGAAATTACGATGCCTATTTGTTAAACTATTTCTTCTTGTATAGCACTCTCTGCTAAATTATCTTTCTTTGTACTGCATCATCATTGATGTTTGTGCAATAATTAAACTGCTGCTAGATCTGCAGGGTAGCTAACTAGTTTACTCTTTTCTCACCATTTCTACTAATACAGTATCATATGTTTCCTAACTAGCTGCAAAAATACCATCTATTTGCTAAAGACTTCTATAAACAAGTACTGTAGGCTGCATCTTAATTGGTGTAGTAGCAATTTAAAATGGACCTAAACTTCAGTTGTGTTTTGGAAACAGTAAATAAACTATAAAGGGAAACCAGAAGAGAACAATTCTGTAGTTATCAAAGTCATCATTTTAGCTTTTTAATAGGTGATACAAATGATGGGAGAATGGGAGCAAAAATAAGAGTATCTTTCTGAGTATCAGTTCTGATGTTTTACACAGCTGGTGATGAGCTTACTGCATCAGTTGCCAAATGGCATTGCTTGGTAAAATAATTTAAATAGCAGATAATTGCTACTTTGTGGTGATATTTGAGTTGAATATGTTGTACTTTTAAAAGATAAAGTTTTGTTTTTAATCACAATCCAAACATAATTTACATTATAGACATTTAACTAATATTAATAACATTATAACACTTACTTTTCATACATTTTTGTCAAACTAGTTGCAGTTTTGACATGTAGGGAATCCAGATATTGGACTCACTTGCTCTTTTAAATTTAAGATCTTCCTTGTTTACTTATTTTCTGATAGAGCTTTGGTTCATGGCTTGAGAGAGAACTTCCTTTTCAGCATAAGATCCCTTTACAAATAATCAGTGAAAATAATTTAGAACGGTTCTGTAATTTTTGCAGTGATTTATGCAAAATTGAATAAAATGGTACAAGAGTTAAATAAAATATTCTGATGGCTAGTAATATTTTGAATGTCCTAATCGTAGCACTTCCCCCCCTTACAATGATACAGCAAAAAAGCACTCTGTAAAATTGCTCTTTTAATTGCTTTTATTTTATACTTCCTATATGTTTTAAGGAAGATTACAAGAATCATAGAATTGTAGGACTGGAAGGGCCTTCAAGAGGTCTGCTAGTCCAATCCCCTGCACTCATGGCAGGACTAAGTATTAGCTAGACCATCCCTGGCAGGTGTTTGTCTAACCTGCTCTTAAAAATCTCCTTTGATGCAGATTCTACAATCTCCCTAGGCAATTTATTCCAGTGTTTAGGAAAAACTTCCTGTCAGGGTGTTAATGTCCAACCTCAACCGCCCTTGCTACAATTTAAGCTCATTGCTTCTTGTCCTAGCCTCAAAGGCTAAGGAGAACTTTTTTTTTTCCCCTCCTTGTTCTAACAACCTTTTATGTACTTGAAAACTGTTACTGTGTCCCCCCTCAATCTTCTCTTCTCCAGACTAAACAAACCCAGTATTTTCAATCCTCCCTCGTAAGTCATGTTTTCTAGACATTTTATCATTGTCGTTATTCTACTCTGGACTTTCTCCAATTTGTCCATATATTTCTTGAAATGTAGCAACCAGAACTGTAAATTGTACTCTAGTTGGGGCCTAATCAGCACTGAGTAGAGTGGAAGAATTACCATATATACTCGTTCATTAGCCCATTTGTTTATAAGCCTACCCCCCAAGATGGTTTGCTAAAAATAGCAAAAACTGCATGACCCTTTCTTAAGCCAACCCTATATTTCAGGGGCTGGCAAACTTTGGCTCCCGGCCCATCAGGATAAGCCGCTGGCGGGTCGGAATGTTTTGTTTACCTGGAGCGTCTGCAGGCATGGAGCCCCTCAGTTCCTAGTGTCCACAGTTTGCCGTTCCCAGCCAATGGGAGCTGCGGGAAGTTTATAAGATGGTCATAGTATCAAAAGCCTTACTGAAGTCAAGCTATAACATCTACCACTCCCTTCTATCCAGAAGGCTTGTTACCCTGTCAAAGAAAGCTATTAGGTTGGTTTGACACAATTTGTTCTTGACAAATCCATGCTGACTATTACTTATCACCTTATTTTCTTCTAGGTGTTCGCAAATTGATTGCTTAATTATTTGCTTCATTATCTTTACGGGTATTGAAGTTAAGCTGACTGGTCTGTAATTCCCTGGGTTGCCCTCTTCCAGTCCTCTGGAATCTCTTCCATCACTTTTCAACGGTAATCGCTAATGGCTCAGGTATCTCCTCAGTCAGCTCCTTGAGTATTTTAGTATGTTTCTTAAGCTCCTGGTGATCTTAAACATCTAACTTGTCTAAGTAGTTTTAAACTTGTTCTTTCCCTATTTTAGCCTCTGATCCTACCGCATTTTCACTGGCATTCATTATGTTAGATGTCCAATCACTACTTTTCTTTTTGGTGAAAGCTAAAACAAAAACAGTCACTTAGCATTTCTGCCATTTCCATATTTTCTGTTCCCCCGCATTCCTTGAGTAATGGGCCTACCCTGTCCTTAATCTTCCTTTTGCTTCTAATGTATTTGCAGAATGTTTTCTATGTACTACACGTAGGAAATAAAAATAAAATGCTGACTACAAAACAGGGAATAACTGGCTAGGAGACAGTACCACTGAAAAGGATCTGGAGGTTATAGAGGATTGCACATTACTCCTGGGTGCATTCTGCGTCAAAAAATTCTGCGCACAATATTTTAAAATTCTGCCAAAAATTCTGACTTTTTTGGGTCAAAATAACACTACATTATCATGCCAGTTTCAATTATTTTGGTAATTTTATTTCAAAATACCTGTCAGCAAGTATGTCTAATAATACTAACACACATTCCCCCAGGAGTAGAAAGTTAAAGAAATCCCCATGACAACTCAGTTTCTGTTTCTCTGCCCCCTTTGCTCCCCAGAGCCCAGCCGGGGGACCAGACACTCTCAACCCCTCCACCCCAGAGCCCAGCTGCAGGGCCCCCTTGTCCAGACATCTGTCCCCCAACACCTCTCACCCCGAGCCCAGGGATCCAGGGGGAGAAACAACCCAGAATTGCACAGTTTCCTGTGTGCTGCTCTCTCCTTCCCTCAGGGCATTCTGGGAACTGCAGCTGCCAGGAACCTTGTAGCTCCCTCTCCCTCCTCCCAGCAGTGTCTTCTATGTGCAAGCTGGGCTCTGCTGAGTCCAGTGGCAGCTAGCAGCACAGCAGCCCATTTTTGTGGGGGTAAAAAAATTCTGTGTGCACGTTAATTTCAGCAAAATTCTGCATTGCATGGTGGCGCAGAATTCCCCCGGAGTAGCACATTGAATATGAGTCAACAGTGTGATGCAGTTATGATAAAAGGCAAACATTCTGGAATACCATATGTAACACACGGGACATAACTGTTTCACTCTACTCTGCATGGAGCGACATCAGCTGGAGTACTGGGTCCAGTTCTTGGTGCCCCAGTTTAGGAAAGATGTGGACAAACTGGAGAGAATCCAGAGGAGAGCAACAAAAATGAAAAGTTTTAGAAAACCTGACCCTCTGAGGAAAGGTTACAAAACTGGGCATATTTAGTCTTGAGAAAAGAAGACTGAAGGGGACACAGCTAGTCTTCAGATATGTTAAGGGCTGTTATAAAGAGGGTGATCATGTTATAAAGAGGATGTTTCCATGCCCACTGAAGGTAGGACAGGAAGTAATTTGCTTAACCTATGGCTAGGGAGATTTGTTAGATATTAAGAAAAACTTCATAACTGTAAGGATAGTTAAGGATTTCACAACCTCCCTTGAGAAATATTCCAGTCCTTGTCGTTAGAGATTTTTAAGAACAGGTTAGACAAACATTTTTCAGGAGGAGACTAGACATAATTTGTTCTGCCTCAGTGCAAGGATGAGGGTGGATGATGGACTAAATGACCTCTCGAGGTCCCTTCCAGCTCTACATTTCTATGATTGTCCCCCATTTCCCTCTCATGTCAGAGAGTCTGTGTACCCCCTTCATTCCCCACTTTTAGTTTTGCAATTTTCATCTAAAAAATAGGGTTCTGCCCAGTGTGGATTTAAAAAAAAATCAATTTTTTAAATAAAATATTTTTAAAATTTAAATTAAATACATTTTTCTTTATAAAATCTGCTTAAATTTGAAATTATAACATGTTAAGAACTAAATTTACTAAAAATAATTTAAATTAAATATATGATATGGAGCATTACATGTTAATTGCCAAAGTTTTAAAGAAAATCAAAACAGTAAACTAATTGAAGTCACTGGCTGATCACCTAGATCCAGAATATTCTGGAGTGTTAAACCACCTTTTGACAACAGGAGTACTTGTGGCACCTTAGAGATTAACAAATTTATTAGAGCATAAGCTTTCGTGGGCTACTGCCCA
>NC_048304.1:105250806-105450495 GCF_013100865.1 Trachemys scripta elegans | reverse complement strand
AGAGCATAAGCTTTCGTGGGCTACTGCTGGGCAGTAGCCCACGAAAGCTTATGCTCTAATAAATTTGTTAATCTCTAAGGTGCCACAAGTACTCCTGTTCTTTCTGCGGATACAGACTAACACGGCTGCTACTCTGAAACCTTTTGACAACAGTAGTCTCTTGCAGTTACAGAGAGAATATTTTCATTTCAATTTATTCAGCTAGTTCAGTTTAATTTCTTAACTTTGAACAAAGTAGTAACCAGTTAGGAGATGAAAAAGCAGGAAAGCCTTATTAATAAATTGGAAGCGGAAAATAAAACTAGGTGAGAAAAAATGAGGTCTACTAGTTCTAATATCTTGAAGGCCATGGCGACCAGGAATTTATACATAACATTTCCTTTGTTTAATAAATGTTTAAATTCAAAACATTTTGTTAAACTTACTTCCTCGCTCCTTTCCCCCTCCCCCCATGTATTCAGTGTATTTAAAACAAATTTAAAATGCTCTTTTGGTGCATTTTTTATTGTTTGAATTTCAATCCAAATAGAGATCGACTAAAAAGAATTAAGTAAAGCTAGTCAAGAAGAAATACATCATTCACCATCATCTAACATAAAGAAATCTGAATAAATGTATATTAAGCTATATAATTGCTTAAATAAGTGTGTTTAGATACAGCATATCCTCCTTGTTGGCAAGTACCACCAAATTTAGTGAAGGCTATATTTAGTTGCAAATCAACATGTTTTAATACGTTGATTCTCATTACTTGGTAACTTTCTTCAGATAAATAACTTAAAAGGTTCAAATATAAAACAAGATTAAAATTATTTGAAATCACTTTTATAAAATCAGTCCACCCTGGTTCTTCCCATGGATGCCTAGAATATTCCCTAAAATTCTGGAATTGATTGATTGCTGTGTTCAAAAGTTCTCAAACAGAAATTCCATAGGCCTTGCTTTGCTCGGCCAAAGACGTATTGCTTCTGAAAACCTGTTAATGTCACAAGTTGAATGAATGAATGAATAAATAAATACATCTTTCAAATTAATACTGGTTAGTCAATTTTCTGATCTGATGTTAAAGTATAGCAATTTTGCTTAGCTTTTTTTTGCTGATGATTAAATGTGTCATAAGTGTTAGGGGCCAAAGGTAGACTCATAATAAAGCTTCAAAAGAATCAAATATTTACTGTCTGATGCAGCACATGCAATGTTAATTTTTTTTCAGGATTTCCGATAATAGACAAATATTAATTTGTTTCAGTCTTCTCAAGTTTCATACAGAAGCCAAAGCTCATTTGCAAGACTGATTCAAAACCTGCTTATTTCAATGTACACCTCTACCCCGATATAACACGACCTGATATAACGCGGTAAAGCAGTGCTTCGGGGTGGGGGGGCGGCGGGGGGCTGCGCACTCCAACAGATCAAAGCAAGTTCGATATAACGCAGTTTCACCTATAACATGGTAAGATTTTTTGGCTCCCGAGGACAGCGTTATATTGAGGTAAAGGTGTACTAGAAACTCTTTGGGCCTAATCCAAAGTCCAGTGAAGTGAATGGAAAGACTCCAGTTAACTTTAGATCATTTAGGGCCTGATCTAGGCTGTTAACATGTGACCCCAGCATTTATTATTAACAATTACTTTGGAAATTTAAGATCTAACAAAATTAATGTAGGAAATTTAAAGTAATGTGATCTATAACCTGTAAAACTGCACCCAGATGCACCCAGATCAGTGGCTGGAATTTTACACCGAGCTAGGAGAAATTTGTTGGACAAGTAGCTTTCTCACCAAAAAATGCAGTTTTAGGTCGACTGAAACTATTAATGAATTTGGCTCAAGTTCAGCAAATAGTTTTGGCTAAAGTTTAAAAAAAAAAAAAAAAATTCCCCAAAAGTCCAAATATCTTTACATATTTTCAAAATGTAATTTCATTTCAAAACAATGTTTTTTTATTTCAAAATTTAGCTAGATTTATTTAGAAAAGGGTAAAGCACATCCAAAAACTAAACAAAATTGCAAACACGAATTAGTTTTGGAAAGAACAAAATGTTTTGACCGACCCAAAAAATCATACTTTTTTTCAGTGTTTCATTTTGGCAAGAAAGACCAGAAGATTTCCATTTTGGGTTAAACTGAAACACATACTTTGGGTGTTTTTTGATTTAGTCAAGTCAAAAAATCGATTATTCACTCGGCTCTAATTTTAAGTGCCGTCACATTCAGCTAAGTTTATTTAATGTATTTAAAATATTATAAGTTATTTTAAGACCTCCTATGTAGCTCTTGCAAGTTACAAGTGTTTTGGAGGATAGGAAGTCGCAGAGGTCTCTGAAAGTCATGGATTTTTTGACTTCTGCGACCTCTGTGACAAAATGGTAGCCTTAGTGATTAATAGGAAATTTGCCTTAGAAAGTTGACTAGGCTTTTAGGCTTTAGGACTATCAAACTTTGTACAAAGAGAAAACCCTTACCTTTGTGATTATAAAGAGTACCTTCTGAAGGTGAACTACAGTAGAACGTCAGAGTTAAAAACACCAGAGTTACAAACTGACCAATCAACCACACACCTCATTTGGAACTGGAAGTACGGAATCAGGCAGCAGCAGAGAGAGGGAAAAAAAAAAGAAAAGCAAATACAGTACAGTACTGTTAAATGTAAACTACTAAAAAAAAAGGGGGGTGGGGAAGCAGCATTTTTCTTCTGCATAGTAAAGTTTCAAAGATGTATTAAGTGTTCAGTGTTCAGTTGTAAACTTTTGAAAGAGCCACCATAGCATTTTGTTCAGTTACAAACATTTCAGAATTAACAACCTCCATTCCTGAAGTGTTTGTAACTCTGAGGTTCTACAGTACTGCAATTTTTTTTAAAATATAGGGTCTGCTTTCAGTCCTTGTGCTGCTGCTGCTTCTAGATTTCCAAGTGTTGTACTGTATTGTACAATTAACTACTATTTGCTTCTATACAGAACCTTGTGGGCAGCAGTGAACCTGAAAAGACTCCATGTTAATTTTTGTATGCTGCTTAGAAAAGCTATGAGCATCTGCAGTAGAAAGCAGAAAGGTCATTCAGTTGTGAGACAGACCTAAAAATGAGGTTCAAGGAGGATGAGTGCTCTGTCCAACAGTCAGAAGACTTGAAACAGCCCTAATTTTTTGGGATTTATTTATAAAATGTATGTGTTTGGCTCCAAACTTGGATTACTAACCTTAATTTAACTAAAGCTTTTTTTTTTAAAAAAAATTAATTTCCTGAATAAAAAAGTTGAATAATCCCTATAGTAGTATTGCACTCTGAATAATGCAGGAAAGTCATCTTATCTGCACCTCTCTTGCAACTAAAACATATTTCACTCCTATTTTTGTCAGGCCTCTGTCCATTTCTTACCTAGCTAAATTATGTAAAATCATTGTGATCATCTAGTCTGACCACCTGTATAATGCAGGCCATAGAACTTAGAAAAACATTCAATCTTGATTTTAAGTTGTCAGTGATGGAGAACACCAGGAGGGTTAGTAAGCTGTTCCGATGGTTAATTACTCTGACAAAAATTTATGCTTTATTTCCATTTTGAATTTGTTTGGATTCAACTTCTAGGCACTTGGATTGTATTGTACCTTTTTCTGCTAGACTGAAGAGCCCATTATTAAATATTTGTTCCCCATGTTCACTCCTTTACCTTCTCTTCGTTAAGCTAAATAGATTCAGCTCCTGGAGTCTGTCACCATATGGCACTAATCCTTTAATCATTCTCATGGCTTTTCTCTGAACTGTCTTCCATTTATCAACATCTTTCTTGAATTGTGGGCACCAGAACTGCATGATTCCAGCAGCAGTAGCACCTTTGCCAAATACAGAGGTAAAATAACCTCTCTACTCCTACTTGAGATTGCCCTGTTTATGCATCCTAAAATCTGATTAGCTCTTTTGGACACAGCATTCTCGTTGGATTTCATGTTCAGCTGATTGTCCACTGTGATCCTCAAATCTTTTTCAGAGTCATTGCTTTCCAGGGTGGAGTTCTCAGTCGTGTAAGTATGGCCTACATTCTTTGTTGTATACATTTACAGCTAGAGATATTATGACACACATTGTTTGCTTGCGGCCAGGTTACCAAGTGATCCAGGTCACTCTGAATCAGTGATCTGTCATCTTCATTATTTACTGCTCCCCAAATTATTGTCATCTGCAAACTTTCAGTGATTTTGTTTTCTTCCTCATCACTTAATAAAAATGTTAAATGTTTGATAGTATTTACACTGGAACTTAAATATAGGATAACCCAGTATCACATAAGTATTTCTTTAACTGTCACTGAACATAGTCTGCAACAAGTGTGTTTGGGGGAAAACTATTTAACCTAATGCTGAAAGTATATTCAATTTCTTGTTTTGAAGGGGGATCAGTCATGTTTTCTGTGTCAGATGTTGAACAGTGTTGACCCATTCAACAGCTAACCTACCTTCAACAGGGGATAATTATTGGTATTGCGTGTCAAACACTGTACAAAGGCTAGTATAGGCAGGATCTTTTGATATCTTGTGTGTGTTAAACAAATTAGGGTTAATTTTTCTACTCGGGTAGATTTTTAGGTAGTTATTGCAAAGTCTGAATAGATCTCCGTTGTGTCATTTTTAGACAGACAAGTCGAAGGATGACACCTTGTCCTTCTCATCCTGTATTTTGGGTCAGAGGGGTTTAAACAGAATCCGTTGTTTTTCTTAAGATCATCTGAATTGTACCTCCAACTTCATGTTTATGAAGAAACCATTTGTTTTATCTTTTAGGCAATTGAAAAATTCAATACTGTTTTAAAAATTTGGCACTTAATAGTTCTATTTATTAGTGTCATAGATGCCCCTTTGATTTGCAAGTTGATTCAGTAAGTATTCATCATTTACTCCTTTTGATTTGTCAGTCTGGGTGTTTTAATAGTGTTCCAAATCACCATTGCTTATAACCATCTTTATTAAATGTGATTGCCTGTATTTTGCATCTTATACTCTGTATAAGGGCGAAATGTTTCGGGGGGCTTACTTTTTAAGAGCAGTACTGTTTGGGAGATAATTTGCATTACTTGAGTCTAGAACCGCTTGCTCTGTGTGCAGAATAGCATTGCTTTGGTCAGCAGAAAATCATGTTTAGCCCTTCGTAAGCTGAGGGGATGTATCTAAACCAGTGATACTCAGACCTCAGTGGTTCAGGAGCCAATTTAGCGATCATTACCCAAAAGAGCCACAGTAGTGTGAATTCATTGTTTCTTTTATAATAGGGCTATATATTTATATTCAAACTGTAGGACAGTGAAAATATTTAGTTTTTTATATATATATTCTCACAGTAAAATGACTGACGAGTATTTTATGATTTTTATCAACTTACAATTGGTTGATAACATAGTAAAATCATCCTGATTGCAGCACATGATATTAAAACACTGATTTAATTATTAACCAAATTGCCACAGGAGACTCATTAAAGAGCTGTTTGTGGCTCCTGAGCCTCAGTCCGAGTATCACTGATCAAAACAGTTATTCAGTGATACTTAGGTGTGTTTTTTTTGTGGTGTTTTTTTTTTAATGGTACTCATTGAATTAAAAAGACTCTGCTCACTGAAGCTAAAATTACCGTAATTGCTTCTTATAATGCCTTGTTTTTGCCAGTTGAGGGTTTTGTAAGTGTGCTTTCTCTGATGCTTACACGGTAACACCCAACTATCAAAATTACACGTTATGGTTAATCCATTCCTATGTAAGTTGTAGTGTATAGTGACATTGTCTTAAGTGTCTAGTCTGAAACACTGTGACAGTTTTAATGATGGACTTAAACAAAAAATTATTGGTGAACAAACATTATGAATGTCCTCAAAATAAAAAAAAAAAAAGGAGAAAAAGCATAAAGGAATCTGTGTGACTATTTATACTTTAACTTCTTTAGTCTCTCTTGCAAGTACTCAAATGATACCCAGTTGATAATTGTTTTTAAGACTGTCTAGTATTGACAAATATTAAATTTATTCTGAACTATTAAAATTCTTAATGATTCATAAAGTCGGAACACCATTAAGATAATATGATTAATCTTGTCCTTAAGTAGAATGGGTAGTCTTTGCACTTGTAATTAGTGTGTTGTAATCTTTAAATTGTCTTGCTGTCTAGACTTTTTAACAATGGACAAATTTAGCATGACATTAGATTAGTTTTTAGACATAGCCTGGACAGTCTTTTTAAAGTACCATGGCAGCTCTTTTATTCCAAATGAGTATCTCTTAAAGATTGTTGCTTCAGCTCTGAATAACCCCTGAAATGCTTGACTGATTACTATATAAAATGATGCACATGTTTACATTACAAGTGCATTTTAATTTCCTTGTTTACATCAAATGAAGGATTTTCAGTTTTTATTGAACTGTGCTACTAAACTGAGTACTTAAAGGCACCTTCAGACAAAAGTAACGTTCGCTATATTGGAATACAAGGAATACATCGATTAAATGTGTCTTAACCATAATAATAAAAATGGAAGTAGCTTTCTTGACTGTAGACGCATGTAGTTCACTGTTAAATTCCTTCAATGGGGAGACTTTCAAAGTTGTTACAATAAAAATACTTAATAAAAGGTAATTTATATTTTTGAAAAAGTAATAAATTCTGTAACAAATCTGAAGTGTCTATTTCCCATTTTATCCAACCGTGAAATGCACTTCCTGTGACTCAACTTATTTCCTATTATGACATGTCTGGAATATCAACAAAATTTTAGATCCTGGAGAAAGGCAAACAGCATTGATGTAGCGAAAGTGATAATATTTTAAAATCTAATGTCCTTATCTCTTGTGCAAATCCTATATTATTAAAACTGAAAATTTAAAAATACTGTAACACTTTACATAGTACCTTGGTTTGTTGCATTCTTAGCATGGACAATGAAAATAGCCATTTTCTAGTGTGTATCACTTCTTGGTTCTTAACACAACACTGCAGCATTCTGTCACTGGACAGACTGCATAGCAATATATATTCATTTTAAAAAGCCTGGTTCCAAAGAGACTAAAATATGCATATAACATAGAACCATTACTATTTTGTCTTGGGTTTTGTAAAAGTTTTATCTTTACAAAACTTAAATTTTGGGCCAAATTTGACCTGACTGTACCCCTTTAAGGTAGTATGGCTCTGTTTAACTTAGGCATGGGAGCCAGTTCATGAGAATACTTTCTCTCTGCCCCTCCAAATTTACTCCGTGGCTACAATTCTCAATGGGATAAGGATTAGAAGACAAGACAAACTAGTTTGCTGGGGGCGGCCTCCTCACTACTGAATTCTTGCTGGGTATGCATGTATCCAAAGAAGAAGGGGGTGAGATGGGGTCTTTACTTCCTGAACTGACAACTGCAGCTTCCAGATGAGTTTCTTCTCCCCACACTGCAAATAACCAGCATTTGCTTTTGGGGACAAATTATTTCATTGTGGGTTTTTTTTTTTTTTTTTACACATTTAAAAAAAAAAAAAGCATGAAGGGATCAGATTCCATATCTATTAAATCCTACCCTGCATCATGAACGATTGTGTCAACTGGAGTCAATGTAATACAGACAGAGGCAATTGCAGAACATTGACCAGGTGTGGACACTAAGTTCATAGTAGTTGTCTTTATTTGTTGTTCTATAACTGATCACTCCAGCCATCCTCATAAGGAACTTTGAGAAAGGTGAGCTAATAAATGACCTATTTTTTGGTACTTCCTGTAACAATTTTTTTTTTAAAACAGATCCTTGTGGTAATGTAATATGGTGAGAGTAATGGCAAGATATCAAACTGCTAGAGTGACTTGCTGTAAACAAGTGCACTTTGGTTTGCTTACAAGTTGAGGTGGTTTTATTTTATTTTCATAAAGGTTTGGCTTTAACATCGCTGCCCCTTCTGCGCACCCTTCCCTTCCTCCCCCCCGGGCTGCCAATGGAGGAGCGGTGGTGGTGGGCAAAAGGAGCAGCTACCCCAGGGCCCAGTGATTTAAAAGGGCCCGGGGCTCCCAGCTGCTGCTGCAGCGGCCATAGCCCCAGGCCCTTTAAATAGCCACCGAAGTCCCAATCGGTGCGGGACGGGCAGCATGGAAGGGCTGCCTGGGGGAAGCTGACTCCTAGCCCTACCCCTTCCAGGGGCCCAGAGCCAGGACTCCGTACCAGTAAGTCTTTCTTCTTACTTTCACCCCTGCATCCGAGACTGCTATAAGATGAAATACATGGCAGAATGTGGGTAAAACAGAGGAGGAGACCTACTATTCTCCCCCAAGGAGTTCAGTCAGAATTTAATTAACGCATTAGTTTTTTAACTAGCATCAGCATTGAAGCATCTCTTCTGGAATGGTGGCTGAATCATGAAGGGGCATACGAATGTTTAGCATATCTGGCACATAAATACCTTGCAATGCCGGCTACAAAAGTGCCGTGCGAACGCCTGTTCTCACTTTCAGGTGACATAGTAAATAAGAAGCCGGCAGCATTATCTCCCGTAAATGTAAACAAACTTGTTTCTCTTAGCGATTGGCTGAACAAGACGTAGGATTGAGTGTACTTTGTTTTGTTTTTGAATGCAGTGTTATAACAAAATCTACATTTGTAAGTTGCACTTTCACAATAAAGAGATTGCACTACAGTACTTGTATGAGGTGAATTGAAAAATACTGTTTTGCTTATCATTTTTACAGTGCATATATCTGTAATAATATAAAGTAAGCACTGTACACTTTGTATTCTGTGTTGCAATAGAAATCAATATATTTGAAAATGTAGAAAAACATCCAAAATATTTAATACATTTAAATTGGTATTCTATTGTTTAACCGTGTGATTAAAACTGTGATTAATGGCAATAAACTAAAAAAAAATTAATCGCGTGAGTTAACTGCAGTTAAACTGACAGCCCTAATTTTCAGTCTTATTTATTAATAATCTAAGGGCCTACACCCTTTGACTTCAGTAAAGAAGGATCTGGCCCTTTGATAAGTGAGACAGATCCACTCAAGATATTGGACAATAGTTTAGAGAAGGGAGGGGGTCTTGGATTGCTTACTTATTGGTTAATATTATTTGTCGCTCTGAAGTGGTTGTTTCAGTTGCTAGTATTATAATACAGTAAAACTTTGCAATTTATTAAAGTACAGTAAAACTGCGCTATAAACTTGTGTTGCCGAAGAGAAATGTTGACAGATCACTTGTTGCACTCTGAACATTTTTGTTTTTTGTAGGACTTGTCAAGTGATTTAAAAAAAGTATCACGATTAATCGCACTGCTAATAATAGAATACCATGTATTTAAATATTTTTGGATGTTTTCTATATTTTCAAATATACTTATTTAAATTACAACACAGAATACAAACGGTACAGTGCTCACTTTATTTTTTATTACAAATATTTGCATTGTAAAAAAGATAAGATAGTATTTCAATTCACTTCATACGAGCACTGTAGTGCAATCTCTTAATCATGAAAGTTGAACTTTCAAATGTATATTATTTATTTATTATTAAACTCCCTTCAGCTGAGTGAGCCCTTGTTTGTAAGGAAGGGTGGATTTTACCTTATGGCCATGACATACAGCAGGGGAGGTGAGTCTGGTACAGGGATGCGGAGCTTGCCAGGTCCCAGTTCTCTGTGGCAGTGTTTCTCAAACTTTTTGTGCTGGTGACCACATTTGGACTAAACAAAATATTATGCCCTCCGCCCACCCTCACCTAGAAAAAATTGTGCCCCCCCCCTTTCCCTCCAGCCCAGCGGGAGGCACGGGTCTCTAGACCAGCAGGGAGTGCTGATGCCTCCCTCTATGGCCAGAGGTATGTTTTCAGTTAATTGCAGATGTTAACTGCAATTTAATTGACAGCCATAGTTTTTTGCTTAGAACTGTCTTTTAAAATGGAAAGGATATTTTTTCTCAAACATGTAGGCCTAACAATCACTGAAGATATACACATTAATGGTTAGTTTATTTAGGAAAAGCAACATTCAATATTTTTTTTTGCAGTCTGTTTTAAAACAGATCATCTTATTTAGAATAAACGAGTGAAGTACACTAATTTGCTGAATCCCTTGCTTCAGTGTATTCATATTAGTGTAGAAAATACTTCTAGATTGCGGCTTTGCAATAATCCCTCCTTTCTTTATTATAACATAAAGTTGCTGCTGTTTCCGAGATTCAATGCTGATGTGATGAGATTATCGTGTTGACACGATCAATATGCTAGAAGTGTGGTAACTTATTTGCATAGCCAGTGGAGCTGCTATTTCCTGTGAAATCTGAAGGTTTGCATATAGTTACTATTATTTTAATTTACTGCCCTGCTGAGACTCATGCTGAGTTATCCTTTTTACTAACGCAAATTTGGCACTCCAGCAGGCGAGTGTGGGCACAGAAAAATATAAAAAAAGAACACGAACTCTAAAGGTAGAGAGCAAGCGAAGAGAAAATAGTCAACAAATTGCCGTGTTGGAAGAATAACCGACATAAAGAAGAACTTTAGTTATAAAAAGTTAAGTAGAGTATTTGATTCATGGCGATAAACAGCAAATTGTTGTGGTGTTCAGAATAGATTCTAATAGTATATTAAACATTACTAGCTCTGCACTTAGTAAGGCTTTTTTTGGACACATGCAATATTGACATTTTTCAGAGAAAAATTAAACTGTTAAACAACGTGAAGGTGTTTCTGAGAAAACTTGTAAATCTGAAAATGAAACAGATTAGCCAGTTGTTTTGTTTTGCATGCATTTGTACAAGTACACTATCCTCTAGTCCTTCCTGCTAGCAGGATATTGCAATTTACAAGAATCCTGGGCTTGACTCTTTCATGGACCAGGATTTGTGTTGACTTCACGAATGCTAGCCCTCAAGAATGGGGTCAGCTGGCAAAGCTGAAGAATAGCATGATATGCTTATACGTGATGCGAGGAAACCTGTTCAGATCAGTGCTTTGTGTCTCCCAGATATAATATTGGGCTTTAATTTATATTGCTGCTCTTTTAGAGCTGATTTAATTTTCACAGTACCAAGGAACATCTAAAATGATCTGAATTCAGGCCTGTAAGTGTCCTATGATGTGACTATCTTTCAAACATGAGTTGCTTTAACTTGACACCGCCCACAGCTTAGAATTTCTTTGCTTGTCAGAAATTTTAATGTTCATAGCTTTTAAAAAATATTTAACGTCTATTCAACATATAAGAACTTTAAATTTAGGTTATAGGTATTCATTTGCTATAACTTCCCAAAAATAGACTAATGGCCAGTAAATATAAAAGAGGCTATTATTGGTAATAGACTAGTAGTTGCGTAAAGGGATTGGAAAATATCATGTAATTATTTCAGATTGTAGGAAGTTTGTCGAATTTTATTTTTTTTGGAAGGACAGTTGTGGAAAAGAATATCACCTGTTATGCAAATGCATTTATACACTTCATGCAACACTACTGTGCAGTTACTATTAACCAATTATCAAGTGAGGACACTGTTTTCTAGGGGGTTTGCCACTTGTGTGGAATAATTCGTAACTTATATAGGTTATTGTAAATATAATATCCGTTGTTTGATCTTCCCTTGTTGTTCTGCTTTCCAAGCTGTAGTCCCTCTCCTCCAGAAAATGGTTGGGTATAGGTGAGGCAGATGAATGCAGGAGCAACACCTGTGTACATGTATCAGATGACTTGAATCCTGCATTTGATTAGAGGAGTTTTCTGCATGAAAACAGGACATGGCTGAGGATGTTGAGGAATTTTTCAAGCTGTATCATTAAGGCAAACTAATTGTTCTGTTTAATTCTTTTGTGTGGAAAAATTAGTTGGTTTTCACTGTAAGTAAACCTCTTCTGAATTTTGTGACCTTACTCTGCAGAGTAGTAGTGGCAGCCATCTTGCTGAAAGTGAAGTCATGGAAGACACCAGTTCTCTGAAGAAGCCAAATATAAAACCAAGTCAGCTGCTCTCCTATAATATAATATTTTTTTTGTAAATGTTAATTATTAGAATTTTCTGAACACAAGTTTATTTAATATTTAAAGATTTTTTTGATAAGCTAATTTTAAGCATCAGGGAATGGGTTTAGTCTTCCCTTGGGCTCATGCAAAAGTTCCAAATCTGCTTTAATCTTAATTGTATCAAAAATGTGTTTACATATAAAGTCCAAGTATAATGTACAACCATTATAAAAGCAGGATGGTAACTGGCTCAGTCTTGTAGTGAGCTCTTGAATAACAATGCCATCAGACTGCAGCATTTTTTCAGCAAGATGGCTGCCACCAACAGTGGATCAGATATGGCAATTGTAAAAAGATCTCAGAATGGAATAGCCATTGATGCTTTGTTTTCAGGTACATTCCTCAGTTTATAGTGAACTTTGAAACAAAAAATTGAAGACTGCTTGTTTGAGCAAAATGAAAAGTTTGTGTAAATTAAGACTTTCCCATGAATGTGAATAATTGAAGACTTGAAGAAAATATGCTGTTTGGTGTGGACTGTCAGAGGAGTTCATACTTTGTCTCATTTTTCTTTCTGATTTCTTTATGCCACTTTAATAAGCTTTCCTGTGTACACAAACAATAGGTACATTTGGGACTTGTTTCATTGTCCTGGCATTCCCTCTGCAAGAGAGGTGTAAACAAGGTGAAGACAAACATTTCCAGATTGTCTGTTTCAGAAAGCTGACACTTTGCTTGTTCATTCATATGCATGTTTAATGTCATACACACCAGTAGAGCAAGTAACCAGATATTACATTAGGAATAATACACTGCAGAATTTAAGGTGGAACTATTTAAAAAGCCCTTTGAATGCTTGTACTCCTAGCCCTGTGTATAAAGGGCCAGAGCCACCCTGACCCCCCTCATTCCTTTTCACTGCAGTGATCACTAGTCAGAGTGTGTGCGCTTGTCACTTTCCCATTATTCTCTTAGAGAAAAATACTTCTACTCTTTGTGTACATATTTAGTTATTCATTGTGATAGTGGTATTTTTTTAGGAATCTTTGTTTTTTATATATATTTTTCTCGGCTTTATGCTCAGTACTGGGGCATGCCTAAATATCTGGGATTTTAGTGCTTTTCTGGATGTAGTCGTTCTGTAAGTCAGCAACCCTCATTATAGTTGTTTAAAGCAGTGATTCTCAAACTTTTTTTTTGTGGACCACTTGAAAATTGCTGAGGGTCTTGGCGGACCACTTAACAATGATCTTTCTAAATGTTGTTTGTACCGTTGGCTGGCTATTGTAAAGCACTTTGGATAAAAGCGATAAATTAAAAAAAACCTTAATAATTTGTTTTTTGTTCTACAAATAAAAGCACACAACTTCTATTTTAATATCAGTAGTTTTACCTTTCTAATGCAGTGGATGTACCCTCTCTCCCCTGCTGTGGCAGCCCCTGAGCTGGGAAGGGGAAGGGTCGTCTCTCCCCCCACCACAGCAACCACAGAGCTGAGGCTGGGAAGGAGGGCGGTCTCTCCCCAGCAGCTGCAGTCTGGAGCTGGAGAAAGTCGCCTCTTTCTCTGGCTGCCGCAGCCCTGCATGTCCCAAATTCCCCCCACCCCCCGTTTTCACCCCCCCTACCCTCTATTTCCCCCAAAGTCATCACCTTACATGTGCGTCTTCTCCAGGGTCTAGGCATCTAATTAGTGGAGCCATGCCTGTGTGGTTCCACTGATTAGGTGGGTGGCCCTTCATTGGCTTGTGTGCGGCCACCCAGGCACGCACCTTAGAGGGAACTATCTGTGGACCATCTGAATGGAGCTCGCGGACCATAGTTTGAGAACCTCTGGTTTGAAGTGTTCAGGAGAGGGACGTGTAAGACATAAGTGTCCTATCTGAAGGAGATTTAAGACTAAGACGGTTTGGGAAGTTTGACTTTGGCGTAACCTGATGGTGGCAGCTGTGTGCTCCACTCAGGAACTTTGTATATGAGGGCTTGGACTCCATCTCAAAGTGCGCTGCTGAATGTGATGGATTCCCCTCAGAGGGAACCGAAGAGAAGGTGTTCTCCTCTTGTACTGCATAAATACCATAAGAAGTCAGACACTTAGTTCCTCTAGTAAGAAGAAGCCCTCTTCCTCTTCAAAAACCAGGTCCTCAGTGGAGACTCATAGGAAGAAATCTGGTACCAAGATTAGAGCTCAGCCTGCTCCACATAGGCACTCTGCACTATTTCATTTGTCCTCTAGCAATACAGTCGTTGACTCTGGCACCTCGTTTGGTACCGTTGAGACCAACTCCATTGCTGGGGACATTCTACATTGACTTTGTCTGTATTACACCTATGCTTTTGGTACCTGTGACACCTGAAGCTTACGCAGTGGCCAGGGACCTTCTTTGCCTCTCAGTCCTGGATTCCCCACTGATACAGGAGGAAGTTCAGATGCCCACCCCGTTTCACAAGCCCTAGTACTGCCTCCTTCTGTGGCACCTGCTTTTTTAGTGCTGTCAGATTCTGGGTGTGCGCGGGAGTGCCATTGGACTCCAGAAGCTCAAAAGTGAAGCAGAGCAGGCGTACGGTACCTTCTGTGGGAAAGCTGCTGATGTTTCTTCTGGTACTGACCACATCTCATCGGTCCAGGTTCCAGTACTGCACCACCTTGCCCTTCAGACTACTTTTCAGAATCAGAAATGGGATCTCGAAGCATAGTATCCCGTCACACAGGATCAAGAGCCTGTTCTCATTCTTCCTCTCATAAGTCAAAATCTCTGTATTGTGATTCTTGTAGGATCGTGTCCAGGGACAGGATGTCTTCGGGTTGGGCCCTGGTACCATACCAATTTTAATGATGGCCCTTTGGGAATCCACTGTGTGTTCCTCCAGACTCCAGGTCCTCATTGGCTAGATCGTGTAGCATTTGATCACCACAAGGCACGATACTCTGCCCAGTGTCAAACTTGGTACTGAGTCAGGTACCTAGTGTCTGATCCTTCTGGTGCAGAGATACAGCAGAAAACAGAACAGACATTACAGTGCAGCCCTTCCATAGCTCCTCCTCTTCACCAGGTGAGGCTACTGTCTGATTCCTGATGATTACAAAACGTACCAGGAACTTATGATAAAGGTAGCCACATCTCTGGGAATTCAAGTAGAACTGGTCCAGGGCAATTCTCACAAGTTAAAGGACATTTTGTGTACTATAGGACCTGCTAGAGTGGCTTTACCTATTAATGATATCTTGGAGCATACCAGAATCCTTTGGCAAACTCTCCTCTCTGACACCCACTGCCAAAAGGACTGAGAAAAGGTGCAAGTTCCCTCTCAGGGTTGTGGGTACTTTTATTCACACCCAACTGCAGGATCTTTGGTGGTGGCCATGGTTAATATAAAGGCAAGACAAGGACACTCTAAATCTACTCCCAAAAACAAAAACACGAAGAAATGGGATTTGTTTGGAAGAAAGGTTTATTCTTATCAGGAGTACAATTGAAAATTGCTAACTACCAGACTCTTGTTTGCTTGTTATGATTACTCCAATAGGGCCTCGGTGCTAAAATTCCTTGACATGTTGCCAGACAAGGCTGAGAAGGAATACAGAGCACTTATCAGTAAGGCAACGTTTTAGTTATGGGTATTTTTAGTAAAAGTCATGGACAGGTCATGAGCAGTAAACAAAATTCACAGCCTGTGACCTGTTCATGACTTCTTTACTATCTATCCCTGATTAAAACTTGGGGGGAGGGGACCTTGGGCGGTGGTGTGGGGGGTGCTGCTATGGGTGCTCAGGGGTGGGGGAGGGGACGCAGTTCGGGGAATGCAGTTCGGGGGGGAGGGGCACACCACAGGTGCTCGGGGGTGTGAGTCAGGGGGGGCATCACCGCACCCCAGCCCTGAGCCCCTCCACACCCAAACTCCTGCTGCTGGGGGATAGGGGGACCCAAGACTGCCCCAGCAGCTGCTGGTACACCTGGCCTGGGGTCTCAGAGCGGCTCAGGTGGCCCCACGGCCAGGCATACCAGCCACTGCAGAAGTTACAGAGGTCACTGAATCCGTGACAAACACGGGGCCTTGCTTATCAGTGAGGGCCGCCTGGTAGCATGATCATCCTTTCAGGCTGCACTGGATGAGATATTTTCAGCTGCTTGAATGATGGTAATGGCAGTCACTATGCATCTTGGCTTCAGCCTGGCATTTCATCTGAAATCCAACAGATTACTGAGGATTTGCCTTTTGAACAGCCAAACCCATCTTAGAGAAGAGAGATGAAGAACTTCTTTCTCTAGAAAATTTTCGGGCAACCCTGAGGCCTTTGGCATTTATATTCCAGGCCCACAGAGAAAGCAGTTCCGTCTTCAAATCCAGGTTTGATATCAGTGTTACCCTATTAGCCCCATCAATTGAGAAAAGGCTATAAGACTCACGGAAGGAGACCACCTTCTCCTCTTCTTCTGCTAACTCCAAACAGACAGCTTAGATGCTACAGACTATCAACTCCTTGGTTAAGGCCAGCGAACCCCTCATTTTGACTTCTCGTACCTTTTGGCAGTAGGTTGTCCCAATTCCTAAGTAAGTGCTTAGATCCACATTACATCCAATCAGTGGGTTCTAAGCATGGTGGAACTGGGATATTCTCTGCAGTTCGCTTCTGTCCCTCCTTCACATCCGTCTCCCATCCCTTTTCAGGGACTCCTGAGACTGTACTAATTCAAGATGTTCAGTCACTGTTACAGTTAGGGTCCATAGAGGAAGTGTCGTCTCATCAGGAGAAAGGATTCTGTTCCTATTTTGGTTGAGAAAATAAGTCCAAGGAAGGCCTCAGACCTATTTTAGACCTACAGAAGCTCAACAAGTACATAAATTAAGTTTCATATGGTTACCCTAGCATGTATTATCCTATCTGTAGACTACAATTTCTTCGTTGTCCTTGATTTAAAGGGTGCTTGCTTCCATGTAGTCATTCAGTAGATTCTTACAGTTTGTTATAGGAGACATTCATTATAAGTTTACTCTCCTCCTCTTCTGTTTTCAGTCCCTTGAGTTTTCACAAAGAGGATGGCAGTGGTTGCAGCACATCTCTGAAGGATAGGGGTCCAGGTGTACACATATCTGGATGAGTACCTGGTTTGAGATTGGTCCAGACAACAAGTACTAGTGGCCACTGAGAAGATTCAGTTCAGCACTTCCAAATGAAAGAGGATTAACCAGGAGAAACCTGTTCTACCTGTACAGAGAATCAGATTCAAAGGAAAAAGTGACAGAGTCCTATGGCACCTTATAGACTAACAGACGTATTGGAGCATAAGCTTTCGTGGGTGAATGTGTCTGACGAAGTGGGTATTCACCCAGGAAAGCTTATGCTCCAATACGTCTATTAATCTATAAGGTGCCATAGGACTTAGTCTGGATCTGTAAAAAGTGACAAACACAGCTAACCCGCAGATTCAGAGGAGTAGTTCTCAATTGGACCTGAGTGGGACAGTATTTATCTTAGGCCAGACTTCAGGAGATATTGGACCCATGCGAAGACTTAAAGGCATATGACAGTGAACAATGGTCTGAAGCTTGTAGGTCACATGCAGCTTGTACATATGTGAATCATCATGCCAGACTTCACCTCAAAATCATGCAGAAATGGTTGAAATCTGTCTACTGTCCCTCTTGTCATCTGCTGGAGAAGCTGACTTATACCAAGAACTGTCTTGATGTCCCTGGACTGGTGGATGGACCCTGCCATTGTATGCAGTGGGGTTCCTTTTGCCCAAATTGTGCCCTTTGTTACCCTAGTTGTGTGTGATTCATTTCATGGTTGGGGTGCTCAGGTAGAGAACTTTGAGACTCGGGGGTCTCTGGTCAGTGTAGGATTCCTGCTCACCAGTATTTTCGGAGCTTTGAGCTGTTCACCTGGCCTGTAAAGTTTCTTCCCCACATCAGAGTTTGTTCATTACAGGTGCCCACAGACAACACAATTGCAGTGTTTTACCTAAACAAGCAGGGAAGAACTTGGTCAGACTTCCCAAGAAGGAAAGAGCCTCCGGTCTTCCTACATCAGGAATGAGATAATGCTCAAAGCATCTTGCTTTCCTAGGTCTCAGAACTATCTAGCATACTGTTTTTCTGCAGATCATTCAGCAGAGACCATAAGTCATCCCCCAGCCTGACAGAAGAGGAAGTGTCATCAGTTCTGTTCAAGAATAGGTCACAACCTTGCACATATACAAAATGGGAAATGACTGCCTAGGAAGGAGTATTGTGGAAAGGGATCTGGGGGTCATAGTGGATCACAAGCTAAATATGAGTCAACAGTGTAACACTGTTGCAAAAAAAGCAAACATCATTCTGGGATGTATTAGGATATTATAAGTAAGACGCGAGAAGTAATTCTTCTGCTCTACTCCACGCTGATTAGGCCTCAACTGGAGTACTGTGTTCAGTTCTGGGTGCCACATTTCAGGAAAGATATGGACAAATTGTGGAGAGCACAGAGAAGAGCAACAAAAATGATTAAAGGTCTAGAAAACATGACCTATGAGGGAAGATTGAAAAAACTGGGTTTGTTTAGTCTGGAGAAGAGAAGACTGAGAGGGGACATGACAGTTTTCAAGTACATAAAAGGTGGTTAGGAGGAGGGAGAAAAATTGTTGTTCTTAACCTCTGAGGGTAGGACAAGAAGCAGTGGGCTTAAATTGCAGCAAGAGAGGTTTAGGTTGGACATTAGGGAAAAACTTCCTAACTGTCAGGGTGGTTAAGCACTAGAATAAATTGCCTAGGAAGGCTGTGGAATCCCCATCATTGGGGATTTTTAAGAGCAGTTTGGACAAACACCCGTCAGGGATGGTTTAGATAATACTTACTCCTACCTTGAGTGCAGGGGACTGGACTAGATGACCTCTCGAGGTCCCTTCCAGTTCTGAGAGTCTGAGTCTAACCCAGGTGGGCTACTATTCTGGAAGGGGAAACTTCTATATGCTTCCCTCCCCCATCCCTATGGTGCTGAGAGTTTAGCAAGTTTAGACAGGATCGTGCCATAATAATTTTTATAGTGCCAACCTGGCCTTGTCAGGATTGGTTCTCAGATCTGTTGAGCCTTTCAATTCAGGATCCTGTAATGCTCCCTCAGGTCTTGGATGTAGTTTTGCAGGACCACGACGATTCCAGCCCTCTCAGGATGCACAGGACTGCATAGATACTCTGTGGTTAATTCCCCATGAAGCTGTCTGTTCGAGCTGGAAATCTTCTATACCTACCCCAGGAAATGGCTGATGGAAGAGATTCTCAGTCTGGTTCCAGCAGAAAGATACCTTTCCTTCCCAGGCTCCCATTTAGTTTATACTGGATTACCTCCTTCACCTAAAGTCACTTGCAAGGACTTTGCAAGTTCATTGAGAGTTCATGTGGCAAATATCTTCACATTGCTTCCACGTGTGGAAGGAAGATTTGTTTTTTTCCAACCGTGTGACTGTTAGGTTCCTGAAAGGTTTGGATGGGTTCTTCCCACCTATTTGAGACACCACACCATCCTGGGATCTGAGTTTGGTGGTTTTGATTTTAATGGAGCCCATTTTTGAACCTATATCTTTTTTCTCTCTCAATGAAGGCAACATTCCTGGTAGCTATCACTTTAGTTGGGAGGGTAGTAGAACTTCAGGCTTTGATGGGTGACCCTCTTTTACACGGTGTCTTATAAAGATAGTTTGTGTGCATTGACACCCCATATTGCTTACCAAAGTGGCATAGATTTTTTTTTTTTTTTTTTAAATCTCAAACTGTATATTTACCAATCTCTTTTCTAAAGCCTCATTCTCACAGAGCTGAGAAAAATGTCATACTTCAGATGTTCTCAGGGTGCTAGCCTTTTTCCTGCATGGGACTAAAGAGTTGAACATCTCTCTGCAATTTTGTCTCTTTTGCTGACAGGATGAAGGGCAACCTGTCACTTTGCAGAGGATCTCTTTCTGGATCTCCTTCTGTATTTGTCTATGCTATGATATCGTAATGTTCCACTGTCTCAAAGAGTTTTAGCACACACTGCAATATCACAAGCAGCATTGGCTGCTGCGTTTTTTTTTTTTAAGGTCGTGACAGTTGCAAGGCTATGACTTGGTTGGTTCATACCTTCACCATCATTATGCTCTCTCCCAGGTCTTAAGAGACTATGCTTGGGAAAGTGGTATTGCAGTCCTTGTTTAGGTAGGCTCCGATACCGTTCTCCATCTGGAACTGTTTATGAGTCGCCTAAAGTGGAATGGGCGAGTGCAAGCACTCGAAGGAAAAAATGGTTGCATACCTGTTGTTTTTTGAGATGTGTGGTGCATGTTCCTTCCATGACCACCCTCCTTCCTCTCTTCATTGGAGTCGCAGCTAATACTGGTCTCCAGTGTGAAGGGACTTGGGGGTTGCTCTGCCCCTTTATGCTGTTGGCTAGCAACATGAGTGTGCAGAGGGCACAGTGCTGCTGTGATGGGTTTCGTTATGCAAAAAAGTTCTCCGCTTCAGTTGACTGACGTGTACATACCTAAAGTGGAACTAATATGTGCATCACCTCTCAAAGGACAACAATTACTGAAGAGGTATGTCACCGTTTTATTGCAGTCAGAAGCTAGGGAGGGGCACCATGCTAGAACCACGGAGTGGTAACCGCTTTTAAGTGCTAACAAACTTTACCTTCAAACTGTACTAGATTGACTGTCTGGGCAGTCATTTATGAATAACTATAATCAATTCAAACAGTTTTTGATCTGTTACTCTATGGCTGATAACTGCGGCACAGAAATGTTTTGCAGGTGTTTCAGTGAGAAATATAGCACCTGCATAATTTTGGCTTCTAGATATAGAAGAGATATAAACTAACATTGTGATACCCTTTGAGTCTACATGGATGTGAGGTGCCTTTGAGTTAAAAGCCAACATATACAGTAGAACTTACAAACACCTCGGGAATGGAGGTCAATTGTAACTCTGAACACAATGTTGTGGTGGTTCTTTCAAAAGTTTACAACATAATGCAGTTTTGAAACTTACTATGCAGAAGAAAAATGCTGCTTTTAACCCTCTGAATTGAAATGAAACAAGCAGAGAAAGTTTCCTTGCCTTGTCAATTTTTTTAACCCCCCCTCCCCTTTTTTTGTGGTTTATGCTTAACAAAGTTCTGTACTGTACAGTATTTGCTTTTTTGTCTCTGCTGCCTGATTGCATACTTTCGGTTCCAAATCAGGTGTGCGGTTGACTGGTCAGTTGGTAACTCTGAGGTTCTACTGTAACTTTTTTCCCATCAGCTGCACAGGAAAATAGCAGTATCATGGAAATATGAAAACTAACAGTTGACATACTGAGTTTGTATTGAGGAGGATATACTCTTGAAAACAGTGCATAACTTGCAATTCATCAAACTTTGTAATACAGGAATGGAAAAGAATGTAGTTCTCTACAGATTGTAAAATCAAAACGGTTTAATATTAGACTTTGACTTAGCTGAGTTCTTAATTGAGGTAGAGACATTCATAGACATAGTGATACAAGTTCAAAGTTTGTGTGAATTTAGCTCTGCTACTTCAGTTAACATTAATGAAAGTTGAACAGTTAAATGGTTGTATGGTGGGTGCACTGTGGCTGGTTCTTCACAAAAATTGATCAGTGGCAAACTTATTTTAGATGTGTTAAGAATGTATTAGGCTTAGAGTAGGTCATGACTGAGTTTAAACAGAAGCCAGGGATTAGAATGGGAGCGGCATACAAAGCACTACTTTTCTGGTTGCTCAAGTTCAGTGAGGCCTTAATTGAAACTGTCTTCATTTTGTTTACAGGGATAGTTGTCACATAGTGTCATCCATCCCATTTTGCAGTCTGAGGAGGGCAGGGTCTGAGCCAGCATGGAGACAGAATCTCCTCTTAGAGGAAAAAGTAATTTTTTTGTAAATCATTGGAGTGTGGAAATCAGGATTGGAGTACATATCTTAAAAAGCCTGCCAACAAACGTAGTTTCTGCACTGGCATTTTTCTGATTTTTCTAATAGCAGCTACTGACCTGAACAATATTAAACAAATACAAATAGGCTTAAACACCTTATGTATACCCATAAACCAAACTCAGCATGCTGCTCAGTGTATGCCACCTTAACAAAACTATCTATTTGGCTGGTGCAACAGAGTAAAGCAAACCCACACCATCCTAGCCTTACCTATCAACCTATTTAACCCTTGGAATGAGGGACTTTGGACAGTTTAAATCAGGGGTCAGCAACCTTTCAGAAGTGGTGTGCCGAGTCTTCATTTATTCACTCTAATTTAAGGTTTCGCATGCCAGTAATACATTTTAATGTTTTTAGAAGGTCTCTTTCTATAAGTCTATAATATATAACTAAACTATTGTTGTATGTAAAGGAAATAAGCTTTTTAAAATGTTTAAGAAGCTTCATTTAAAATTAAATTAAAATGCAGAGCCCCCCGGACCGGTGGCCAGGACCCAGGCAGTGAGAGTGCCACTGAAAATCAGCTCCCATGCCGCCTTTGGCACGCGTGCTATAGTTTGCCTACCCCTGGTTTAAATGCTACCTTTTCTTTACTGATGTACTCATACTGACTTTTCTTGTCTGATTCTTCTAGCTATATTCAGCCCTTGTATTCTGCTTCCCTACTTCCCCCCTTCCTTCCCCATGCCTTTATCATTCCAGTGTTTCTTCGTCCTGTGGAAGAGGAACTAGGTAAAGGTGTGAAGTCTGTACAACCTTCAGAAGACTATGCAGCAATAAACAGTATTCCATTTTTGGAATCTGTTTGTGAAGTTTTCAGCTTAAATTGGAGGAGAGCCTAAAATCTGAAGCCCATTTTCATTTCCTCTTGGGGAAATCCCTATTCCTGCATTTAAAAAAAGAAAAAAAAAAAAAAAAGAAAAAAAGTTGCTTAAGCATTGATCAGGATGTTTGCCTAAAAGTACGCTATCCTTTTAATAAAACTTATGGTATAGTATGCAACCATTATGTTCTAATAATATTTTCTAATTATTTATAGCTTTCTGCCCAACACAATTTACTTCAAGAAGTGCACAATGACAGAACGTGGAATTAAATGGGCTTGTGAGTATTGTACATATGAAAATTGGCCATCTGCAATTAAGTGTACCATGTGCCGTGCTCAGAGGCCTAGTGGAACAATTATTACAGAAGATCCATTCAAAAGTGGTTCAAGTGAAGTCGGTAGAGATTGGGATCCTACAAGCATCGAAGGAGGAAGCAGCCCTTTGATATGTCCAGATTCTAGTGCAAGACCAAGGGTTAAATCTTCTTACAGTATGGAAAGTGCAAATAAATGGTCCTGCCACATGTGCACGTACTTGAACTGGCCAAGAGCGATAAGATGTACTCAGTGCTTGTCCCAGCGTAGGACCAGGAGCCCCACAGAATCTCCTCAGTCTTCAGGATCGGGTTCAAGATCAGTCCCCTTTTCTGTTGATCCTTGTGAAGAGTACAATGATAGAAATAAACTGAACACGAGAGTACAGCACTGGACTTGTTCTGTATGTACATACGAAAACTGGGCTAAGGCCAAGAAATGTGTGGTATGTGATCATCCCAGACCTAACAACATTGAAGCAATAGAACTGGCAGACACAGAAGAGGCTTCTTCAATCATAAATGAGCAAGACAGAGCTCGATGGAGAGGAAGCTGCAGTAGCGGTAATAGCCAAAGAAGATCTCCTCCTACAACCAAACGAGAATCAGAAGTGAAAATGGACTTCCAAAGAATTGAATTGGCTGGAGCTGTTGGCAGCAAGGAGGAACTTGAAGTTGACTTCAAAAAACTAAAGCAAATAAAAAATAGAATGAAAAAGACTGATTGGCTATTTCTAAATGCTTGTGTGGGTAAGTTGTCTGTCTCTTGCTATGTTGTGATAGTATTTGGGGGGGGGGGGGATGGAAAGTTGCTTACAAGGTGTAAACAAGCTCTCAACATGCAGTTTTGTAACAATACTATAATTTCACTTCACAACAGCACTTAATAAGTGAACTGAATGTTGCAGTTCCTGAAATAACATTTAGTGGTGATGCATGGGGAAGTGTCTGCAAACTTGACAGAATTTGGCAAGTTATCTTAGAGATAAGTAGAACCGTTTTGTGTGGGACTAGTTGCATGAGCTCTTCTGACTTTATGGGAGTTGATACAGAATAGCTGCTGAATCTGTTTATATAAATATATTATCTTAAAAAAAAAGTCAAAGAACCAACTTGTGCGCACAGTTGTGTGAAAAATGCTCTACCTGCGTATTTAAAATTGCTGCTCTGTTTACCGTTACAAGATGTACCGAGTAGAATCACCAGATGTAGCTTGGGAATATTTTGTAAACAGTGTAGAGCTTCTATCAGCACAAGATGCTCTGTCAGTTGTTAAAAATAACACGAATATGTAGCTCCAAGAAGCTGCATGCATAATACTGACCTTGAAAATGTTGTTGTGTTAACATGAATATCATGTTGTAAATACTTACAAGATTTCTGAAAGTGTCTTTTATACCCAACTGACCTCAGAAATTCAAATACCAATTTTGTTTTGTATTTTAGTGCTTTCCTAAGGAAATTCTGGATAATGCTCCCATGCTGTTAAAGAACAGAGACATGAGAGCAGGGTTTTCTCCAGTTATTGACCTTGTGAGTTAATTTTTGTGATGTAACTGCCCGGAAGTAGAAATTTGAGGCTTATGCATACAAGTAGGTTAAATACTTGAAATTTATAATGACTTTGGAGTAGGACACTTCTTTTGAAATTCCAGCTCTAACAATGTTTGTCTCATACCATTCCTTGATATGTCATGAAGCGACTTTATTGCACTTGACATTGTTCAGGAACTGATTTGTGAAACACCATTATGTAATCTATTTGGCTGCAAGTGAATGTTCTTATTATGTATATGGATATGCATTTCAGTCAGCTAAAAGATACACTGCTCTCCTTTGATGGGTAAAGAGTTCCATGCATAGACTTAAAGCTTTTACGTCCTCCTTTTGAAAGGAGGCATATTCCTCCCTTATATTCTTTCAAATGATGGTGGCCATTAAAATGTATACTGGCCATGTTTTTTCCCCATAGTCACTTCTTTTCACCATCCCTTTTCCTTCCTCAAATGGAACAGATAAAAGATTTTTTTTTTTTTTTTTTTTTCCTTGCATGCCCTTCACGTGCAGAGTTATTGTTAGAGATCCTTTGTTTGCCCTGTGGATGTCTAGTTAGCTTTTTATTGCAATCTTATTAGATGTCAGATTAATGAAATAGGATTTTTTTTCCATTAGTGATGTCTGAAAGATAGAAAAAATTTCCTCCGGGATATTCTGCAGTATTTGTATCTTCCTTGTATTCTGAGATTTGAAATATTAAATACTTGAAAAGTTTATGTTCCAGAATAGCGATAACTAAATTGCTGTCTGGTGCAAAACTGCAAAAACAATTCTAAAATATCCTGTACATACACTACTTTGCATAAGGCAATAGTAATTTGCTTGTTTCTTGAATTACTTAAATATGAATGTATTTTGAAGGTGCCTTATTTTAATAACTTTCTTAGTAAAGGATCGGAGTGACCAAAACATCAGATTTACTCTAGTTACGTTAAGTAAACATGAAGCTTTAAAAGCTTCTGGGGGAATCCAGAATGCCAATTGTGAGTAGCATGTGCTGAACTTTGCAGGTCTCATGATGAAGATTTCATGGATTTTCCCATGATAGATACTTCCTTCATATGGAGGCCAATAGTTACTAATATCTTTTGCAGTTTAAAAAAAGTTGCATTTTATGTATTTTGGATTTAATTATATTATATAGAACATATGAAAAATGCTAATATAAAGCTTATTTCATCCAGTGAAAACCACTTCTTAAAGACATAGATAACTATTACTGATAAAATATCACACTTCTGCTTCTGTTGCAGTTCGTTCCATTCTTAACTCCTCAACACTGATGTATGAAAGTATCTGAACAAATTTAATTAAGGGCTTGTATATATTAGGAAAGTTGAATCAGTTTAAATCAATTTAAAATCTATTTAGTTAAACTGGTGCAACCCCCTAATATAATTGCACTTAAACTAGTTTAACCCTTGCTTAACTTATCAATGCAGCTAATATACTTACAAATGAAGCTAAACTTATTTGAGTTAAATTGATTTTAAGTGCACCCATGTTAGAGGTTTTTACCAGTTTAACTAGATCAATGTATTTAAACTAGTGCAACGGTTCTGATTTAGACTATGTTTTAACCAAAGATACAAAAATAGGGCAATGAAATAAAATTTTCCAACAAAATTTAAATGTGCAAGAGGGAAACCCATTTTCTTCCTCTTTTTTGCTGATCATGTTTAATATCCTGTGTACTAACTGCACTGTCTGAAGGTCTCCCAGGGCTTGAAAATGGTAATGACTGATTTTATAGATGAAGAAATGTGAGGCGCGCAGGTTGTGGCAGTTGGAAAGAGAACACTGTCCTCCCAACTTCATTGCTCTGCTCTAGCTTCTAAATCATGTTGCCTCTTGAATATTCAGAATTACGCTAGACACGAAAAGATTTGTACCTCAACATGGAGAATATGTTGTGCTTGTATACAGAGGCAACAAACTCCAGAGGCACATGTTCTTGATGCAGTGACCCTACCTTCAAGACTATATCTTGGGAAGGGGCAGCAGTCTTGCTTTTGCTGATTTATGGTTGTCATTGCAACTGCACTTACAATCATAAAAGTCTGAAAGAATTTTTAAAACTTAATTTGACTATTCATATAATCACACCCAATATTTATGTGGAAAAAATGTTAAGATACTACTGTTTGGTGCTATAACTAATTTTGAGATCAGGATGTTGTTTAACATTAGGGTTATCATATTTCCACAATCAAAAAAGAGGACACTTGGGTCGGGGGGGAGCCCTGCTCCCATCCCCTGACTGCCCCCCTCAGAACCCCAGTCCCCCCTGTTTCTTGTTCCCTGACTGCCCCGACCCTTATCCACTCGCATGGTTGGCAGGGTTGTAGAAATTTTGGTGATGCCCAGAACCCACGCCCCCACCTGCCTAAGGCTCTGGGAGCGGGATTGAGTGGGGGAAGGAGGTCTGGGGTGCAGGTCCTGGGCTGGGGATTAGGTGCAGGAGGGGTGCAGGCTCTGGGATGGAGTTGGGGATGGGAGGCGGTGCAAAGGGAGGGGGTGCAGGCTTTGGGAGAGAGTTTGAGGGCAGGAGGGGGTGTGTGGGAAGGGGGAGGGGGTTTGGGAGGGAGTTTGGGGATAGAGGGGATGCAGGGGTGAGGGCTGTGGGTCTGAGAATGAGGGGTTCATGATGCAGGAGGAGGCTCAGGGCTGGAGAAGAGGGTTAGGGTGTGGGGGGCTGAGGGCTGGGGCTGAGGGGTTTGGGGCTTTGGAGAGGCTCAGGGCTAGAGTGGAAGGGTGGGGTAAGGGCAGCCTGTCTTCCTATTAGTGGATGGGAGATGCTAGGACCCGGGGGCAGCAGACAGCAGTTGCTGCTAGCTCTGGCAGCACAAGCAGGCAAGGGAGAGGCAGGCAGGCAGGGAGGGGAGGTCCACTGGGGGGGGGTGGGACGTGCGGAGGGGGGGTGGCAGGTGGAGGCCGGGGACCCATCCAACACTCCCCTGCTCCCTGACTCTCCCCCCCCCCCCCGGACTCCCCTTACCATTCTGGCTCCATGTATAAGCAAAACATGCTGCCCGGTGGGTCGGTTTGTTTGTTACACAGGGCTGCAGACAGAGGGAGGGGGGAGCAGGGGAGGGCTCTGGCTGCTGGAGGCCAATAGGAGCGGCTCAATCGGCCCAGCCGCCCAATCAGCAACCACACTCTGCATGGGAGGGAGGGAGGGAGGCGAGTGAGAAAACCCCCCCGGACATTTTAACCTTGTTACCAATTCCTTCCGGATGGCTATTTAGAGACGCAAAAGCCGGACATGTCTGGGGAAATACGGACGGATGGTAACCCTATTTAACATTGTCATTAAATACTTCTGGGGGAATTTTCTGCCCCAAAATTAAAAATTCTGCATACAATATTTTAAAATTCTGCATATTTTATTTGTCAAAATAACACAATATAATCAACCAGTTTCAATTATTTTGGTAATTTATTTCAAAAAACTGTCAGCAAGTATGTCTGTAATAATACAGACAACAAAAAAGATTCAGAAACTGTTTTTGACAAATAGATTCCTTACTAGGCATTTTAATACTAAGCTTTGAGTAAAAATTCACTTAAACTACAATACAGAAACATATTTTCCCCCCACCCCTCAGAAGCAGTGCAAAGGCTTTGAGGAGTTGGGGGTGGTAACATAGGAGCTGAGGAAGAAGGAAGTAATTGCTGGGATGGAGCCTGGGTGTGAACTTGGAGGGTTGTTGGGTGTGGGTGGAAGAAGTATGGAACAGGGACTTTTTGGGGGTAGAGGGATTGTTAGAGAGTTGGGGAGCCTCCCCTATGCAGAACCTGGCTGATCCCTAGCCTCTCCCTCCATCTCTGTGCCCTTACACCCCTTGTCCTCGTATGTCCCTGCACCCCGTGTGTTCATGCACTCCCACTCGCATTCAGCTGCTAGCTCCTGTGCCCCGCCCCAGTTTGTCCCCCCATTAGGCCTTCTGAACCCCAGTTTGACCCCCTCCCCCAGCAACTCTATCCCTGCTCTATCCGTCCCCCCATATCCCATGCCTTCTCACCTGGCCCTGCAGACATGGCGCTGTGAGGAAGGCAGCCTCTCCCTCTCTCTGGCTGAGTGGGCTGCCCTCTCTTTTGGTGCCATAGCAGCCCCTGGTGGAAGAAAGATATAATTGCAGTGCCTTCCTGCCTGAATGTATTTTCTGTGCGCAGAATTCCTCCAGGAGTAAAAATAGTCTAGTGAAGTAAGCAACACATTGGTATGTTGATCTTTGTGAAAACTTTTGTGATTCTAATGAATCTACTTCATAGATAAAAGTTTAAAGCAGGGATAATCTAAGAAAACTAATATTCAGTAGCCTGTAGTATGGGTTCAAAATATTCATCTGACCTTACCGTCCAAGGACGAAGAAAGTTTGATTCTGTACTTGATGCCTCATTCTTTTAATTAATTTTCAATTCTCATTCGAATTGCAAAGCTGTCAAAAGAGCAGGCTCTTCCGTTAGCATATTCTGTATTTTCCAGTAAAACTAGTGCACGATAGTTATAAATGATGTAAAAGTGTTTGCTTTTCTGGTATTTTCTAAAGGGAATCCATTAAGGTTGCTTTATAGTTCCAACTTGGCAGACCACCTACTCCCTTTGTAAGTAAATGAGGCCAGATTTCCAGTTCTGGATACTGGGTCACTGTCAATCCTACAAGTGGTTTACAGTTATAATGAGACAAATGGTGATAAAAGAACGTATTTTTTCATTATTTTATTACCTAGTCAAATTAGAATACTTTTAAGATATTGGTATTTTGTAGCATGACTCTTAATTCAAATTGTCACTTATGGTATAGAGATCTCAACTTTCCATTATAGTTGAGAACTAGTAAGCAACATTCTTATCACTCATTAAATAGTTACAGTTGATTGCTCAATGATAAAATACATATTTTCCTTCTATTTTAGTGAAGTGGTATATGACAGTTTTAAATGCAAGCAACTAAATACATTTCTTATGCACATACAAATATTTAGACTAATCTGTAATCTTATTTTGCAGTACATCCTTAAAAGGACAGTTAGTTCATTCCTAGAGTGCCAGTATATGCCTCTGGTTAGTTTTGCTTCATCCCTGCATCTCTTTCCCCCCCTCCCCCTCAGCAGCTCCTGACTGGACTTGAAGCGCTGGGCTCGGGGCTTCCGCTCCGTGCCCCCCCCCCCCCCCCGCGCCCTGGCTCCTGTCTCGGCTTGGGACACCCATTTTCAAATTGGCCAAGGCCCATGCGTTAATCCACCATTGGTTGTGACTAGCAGTTATGAGCAGCACTGGGGTTATTGGACCCACCTTCACTTCTGGGAGTCTCCTCCAGCTGCAGAAAGCTCCTCAGAAGTGAAGGTGGCAATTCTGCTACCCCCCTACAACAGCTTTGAGACCCCCTCAGTCCCATTTTGGGTTGGGACTCCCATGGTTACAAAACCATGAAATTTCAGATGTAAACATGTGAAATTGGCCAATTAAAAAAAAACTCTGGCCATGAAATTGACCAAAATGGACCATGAATTTGGTAGGGCCTTATATAATAGATGTTCTCTATGACTTGATGTAAGTCATTAGGGACTTGCAGTGTAGAGCATACATAGGTCTGTAAGGATAATCTTGTAAAGATGGAATAATTGAAGTGAACAGGCTACCAAGGGAATTGGTGCCTTTCTAGAAGTCATGCTTTAGCCGTACAAAATTATTGGGTTCTGTACAGGGTCACTGGGTAACTTAATGGCCTGTGCTGTACAGGAGGTCAGACTGGAGGACCTTATGATCCCTTCTGAGCTTAAACTGTCACTATTTATAGCAGAGGCGGGCTAACTTTTTGGCCTGATGGCCACATCAGTTTTCAAAATTTGTATGGCTAGCCAGTTAGGGGAGGCTGTCCCTCTCCAAACAGCCAGGCTTGGCCCAGTCCCCGCCCCATCTGACCCCCCTGCGTCTTGCCCCCTGACTGCCCCCTGGGACTCCTGCCCTATCCAACCCCCCCATTCCCTGATGGCCCCCCTGGGATCCCTGCCTCTGACTGCCCCCCACCGCCCCATCCAATCCCCCCTCTCCTTCCTGACTGCCCCACCCCGGGATCCCTGCCCCCATTCAATCCCCCCCTGTTCCCTGCCCTCTGACCACCCCAACCCCTATCCACACCCCTGCCCCCGACCACCACCGCGAACTCCCCCGCCCTCTATCAAACGTTCCCTGCCCCCTTACTGCGCTGCCTGGAGCACCGGTGGCTGGCGGCGCTACAGCCGCGCTGCCCAGAGCACCAGGATAGACAGCCGTGCGGCCCGGCTGCAGCCAGCCACACCACCGCGCAGCACAGAGCATCGGGTCGCACAGTGCAGCTGCAGAGCTGCGGCCTGGCAAGAGCTCACAACCCTGCCACCCAGAGCATTGTGCTGGCGGCGCATTGAGCTGAGGCTGCAGGAGAGGTGGAACAGCACGGGAGGGGCCGGGGGCTAGTCTCCTGGGTCAGGAGCTCAGGGTCTGGGCAGGAGGCTCCCGTGGGTCAGATGTGGCCCGTGGGCTGTAGTTTGCCCACCTCTGATTTATAGGTAGGGCAGGTAGCGTTACCAATTAACAAGATTGCCCAACACTTTCCCTGTTTTGGGTTGCTTATAACTCTGCCAGATTGAAAGCAGGCATGGAAAATTTCAGCCATAGACTCATAAACTTTAAGGTCAGAAGGGACCATTATGATCATGTAGGTCTAGTCTGACCTCCTGCACAATGCAGGCCACAGAATCTCACCCACCCACTCCTGTATCAAACCTGTGTCTGAGCCATTGAAGTCCTCAAATCATGGTTTAAAGACTTCAAGGTGCAGAGAATCTTCCAGCAAGTGACCTGTGCCCCACGCTGCAGAAGAAGGCAAACCCCCCCTCACCTCCCCCGCCCGGGCTTCTGCCAATCTGCCCTGGAGGAAAATTCCTTCCCGACCTCAAATATGGCAATCAGCTAAACCCTGAGAATGTGGGCAAGACTCACCAGCCAGACACCCAGGAAAGAATTCTCTGTAGTAGCTCAGATCCCACCCCAGCTAACATCCCATCACAAGCCATTGGGCATATTTACTGCTAGTAGTCAAAGATGAATTAATTGCCAAAATTAGGCTATCCTATTATACCATCCCCTCCAGAAACTTATCAAGCTTAGTCTTGAAGCCAGATATGTCTTTTTGCCCCCACTACTCCCCTTGGAAGGCTGTTCCAGAACTTCACTCCTCTGATGGTTAGAAACCTTTGTCTAATTTCAAGTCTAAACTTCCTGATAGCTAGTTTATATTCATTTGTTCTTGTGTCCACATTGGTACTGAGCTTAATAATTCCTCTCCCTCCCTGGTATTCATTCCTCAGATATATTTATATATCTCCCCTCAGCCTTCTTTTGGTTAGGCTAAACAAGCTAAGCTCTTTAAGTTTCCTTTCATAAGACAGGTTTTTCATTCCTCGGATCATCCTAGTAGCTCTTCTCTGAATCTGTTCCAGTTTGAATTCATTCTTCTTAAACATGGGAGACCAGAACTGCACACAGTATTCCAGATGAGGTCTCACCAGTGCTTTGTATAATGGTACTAACACTTCCTTATCTCTTCTGGAAATACCTTGCCTGATGCATCCCAAGACCGCATTAGCTTTTTTCACAGCCATATCACATTGGCGGCTCACAGTCATCCTGTGATCAACCAATACTCCGAGGTCCTTCTCCTCCTTTGTTATTTCCAACTGATGCCTCCCCAGCTTATAATAATAGTTCTTGTTATTAATCCCTAAATTCATGACCTTGCACTTTTCACTATTCCATTTCATCCTATTACTATTACTCCAGTTTACAAGGTCTTACAGATCTTCCTGTATGATATCCCGGTCCTTCTCTGTATTGGCAATACCTCCCAGCTTTGTGTCATCCGCAGAGTTTATTAGCACATTCCCACTTTTTGTGTCAAGGTCAGTAATAAGATTGGTCCCAAAACCAATCCCTGAGGAACTCCACTAGTAACCTCCCTCCAGCCTGACAATTCACCTTTCAGTACGACCCGTTGCAGTCTCCCCTTTAACCAGTTCCTTATCCACCTTTCAATTTTCATATTGATCCCCATCTTTTCCAATTTAGCTAATAATTCCCCATGTGGAACCGTATCAAATGTCTTACTGAAATTGAGGTAAATTAGATCCGCTGCATTTCCTTTGTCTAAAAAATATTAACTTCTCAAAGAAGGAGATTCCGGTTGTTCTGGCAGCTTCCAGCTGATTTGTTTTTGGAAAATTTCAACCAAAGTGTTTCAGCTGTTTCTCAGATCAAGGCTAGGGGAAAATTTTGTGAGAAATTTCAATGCCCTCCTTCTTTGGAGTAGGGACTTGAAATTTGGCCGAGAGCAGCTTTTGTGTCAGGAACGTGTCTTTTGCTGTTCCGTGAAAATCTACCCAAATTTGGCTAGGTTGAAACCGTTTGGAAAAACTGCAGTTTGCACATGGTCAGTAGAGACGTGCTAGGTTTTTGTAGCCAAAATCTCCAGAGTTCATTGCTCTGACATGTTCCAGCCTGGTACTGAGCAGGACTTTTCCTTAGTTGCCGCTCTGGGCTGTTGTGTGCCGGGCACTGTACTGAGCAGGGAGCCTTTCTGTTCTTTGCCTGTCCCTGCTGATGCCCAAGCAGGGTGAAGTGTGTGTGTGTGGGGGGGGAGATAGATAGATATAGATATATATAAAAGGAGCCTAGGGAGAGACTGAGAGTTGAGGTAGGGGAGAGATTAGGGATGGCTGGGCAGAGACTGCGAACCAGTGGTATGGGGTAGGCAGGGAGAGGAGAGAGAAATCTGAGGAGCTTCCAAGGGATGTGCAGTGTTGGTAAAGAGAATGGAGCAAGAGTTCAGAGTGGGGGTGGGGAATGTAGACACCCAGGGAGGGAGGTAGACTTGGGCTATGTCTAAACTGCAAAGAAAAACCAAGGGCACTGAGTCTCAATGCCCGGGCTTTGATTCACGCTTATGGAGCTTGGGCTGTGGGGCTAAAAACGGCCATGTAAATATACTTGGATCCCTTCAGGCAATTCAAGGAATAGTTAAGCTAATTGTCATCTACTCAAAGGGTGAGGCACAGCAACTTCCTTAAGTAGGCGAAGCATTTTCTCTGTATAAACATGAGAACACAGCCCTATTTACCATAGTATTGCCATCTGCATAAGTACAGAAACCCTGAACTTGGAAAGCTTTTAGTTTAAGTCCTTGCCTAAACTAGGGTCTTGTCTATGCACAGTCTTGCACATGATTAACAAAGTATTTTTAATCCAATTTAGTTAGAATGCAAGTTTGTGTGTAAACATTCTTATTTTAAAGTGCTTTCTTTCAGTTTAGCTTTTTCTATTTAAAAGGAAAAAAATATTAATCTACACCAAAAAACCCCCCCACAAACCCACTCAAGAACTTTATACAGAAAATTGTCTTGTTTTTACAATGCCATTATAATTAAAGCAGTTCAACCCCCGTCAGTGTGGACACAGCTTTGCTGGTATAAAGATACTGACCTCAGTGTAGTTATTCCCATACATTTAGGAAAATCTATTGATATTGGATATCTTTGTATACATAGCTGTTGACACTAGAATCTGTACCCATTTTAATTATTTTGGTTAAAAACCCACCCCCAACCCAGGCCAAAGCAGTTAAATTGGTACAAAACCAGTGTGTAGGCCAGGTGTTAAGGTTAGAACATATTGGCTAATTGGCTGCTGACACAATTTTCAACATTATGTTGATTGTTGAAAAAGATGCTTGTGGGGTGTCCACACTACTGCTCTGAGTGTTGCTGACATTAGTAGGAAATGTTTTGATAGTTTAATGTAAACAAGATCTAGGCCCCAAAATAGATCTTCTATTGAAACCAGGGAAGGCCAGACTTGACATATATGATAGTTAGTTATAAAGTTACAAAACAAAAAACCCTGTCAGGTTACCTTTATATATCATAGAAGAGGGAGGGAGGGAAAGGCAGTAGCTTAACTTAAAACAAAATAAACTCCTGTGCAGGCTGCCTTTTAAAAATGTTAAGCATAGACATTTTCAGCCCAAAGAAAAAAATATGAACACAGAGGAAAGAGTTGTTGAAATGCAAGTTGGACCATATCCTTAATCATAGCAATAGTTGCTTGCAATTGCTGTGATTCGTATCTTATTAATCACTTCCAACGACATTTTTTAGAAGCTGCTGTATGACTTGTCCCTGTTGGCTTTGCAGTAGCAGTTAAGTAAGGCTCATTCCCTGAGTTGTGCTGACATTATTGCTGGTATTTAAAGAAGGTTGTAAATAATTTAAGCTCCTTAGATGCTAAGGAAGGGGGAATCAGTTTAGATAAAGCAATTTTGCAGAGCTTCCAGATGAATGCTGAAGGCAACAGAAAAAGCTTGACCCTTTAAAACAATTCTCAATTTTTTTTAGATATCCTTCTTAAAATCATGTCAGAATAGAATATCCTAGTTTCTGGTTACTTGAACCTACTTTATAATACATTCTTTCATGTAAAATTGTCCAGACACATTCCATTAATTGCTAATTCTGTTCAGTTTTGAAAGATGCTTGTCCATGTTTGCGGAGTCCCTGTAAAGTTGTCCACACTTTTCTGAAAGGTGCACAGTTTTGCAGGTATGAAGGATCCTTCTGTTCATAGTGCTTTAAAAGAGTGTTTTAAATAGGATCAACTCACACAGATTCACCTGGTTTATGTTGCTAACATGCTGGTACAGAGACAATTACTTCCACTTTTCCTTTTTGCTGTAAAAATCATATTTGTGTTCTGTCTTTTAGTCTAGGAACTAGAAAGTTAGCTTCTGGTGAAATATTTTATTCCTTGAGCAAGACTGGTCTACTTTCTCTAGATAAAATGGGCCATCTACAACATAAACTTAACATTTCTGAAAGCCACTTTTTTCAATAAATAGGCCTGCCATATGCATGAAGTGGACCAGATTTATAAATTTGGGTATGAGCAATTGTGGGTATTTCTGTATATGTAACTTAGGTAAACGGTTGTGAGCATACATTTTGCAGAGGACTGTGTAAGTGGATTTCTTGACTCAGTTAGCTAACATGGTAGACATATTTGGCAAATTGAATGTATTGAACCTAATAGTTAAAGGAATACAAATACCTGCTCTGAAAGACAAAATCAGGGAATTTGTGAAGAAGCTTTTTCTTTGGCGATACCACGTTGAAAAGAGAGTTAAGTGTTATCAGACTTTAAAAAAAAACAGTGAAAATGATCAAAATACTATTAAATGAGTTAATATTTGCTTTTTGTCTGGATTGTATTCCCATTTTGAGGATTTTTTTTCTGGAGCTGTAGATATATGTGGTGATACCAGTTGAATTTGAAATCTGCTTGTTAACAGTTGACACCATTCCAACATTAAGTATCTTGGCTCAAGATTTGACACTTTTTTTTTTTTTCCCTTTCATCATTGAGGTGGATGGAGATCTCTATCTAACCTGTAATAGAGAAAGCAAGACTTGGCAGTTGCTGCCTATCCCCAAGAAGGGGTCTTGGAAGTTCCTGGAAGTTGGAAAAGAAATGAATAAGACTCTAGGACAGAAGCAGCAGAGGCTAAATGGGGGTACATCTACACTACAGCGGGGAGTCGATTTAAGATACGCAAATTCAGCTACGTGAATAGCGTAGCTGAATTCGACGTATCGCAGCCTACTTACCCCGTTGTGAGGACGGCGGCAAAATCGACTTCTGCCGCTTTTTGTCGGCGGCGCTTACTACCACCTCCGCTGGTGGAGTTAGAGCGCCGATTCGGGGATCGATTGTCGCGTCCCGACGGGATGCGATAAATCGATCCCCGAGAGGTCGATTTCTACCCGCCGATTCAGGCGGGTAGTATAGACCAGACCTGGGCTGGTAGGGTGGAGCAACGTTTCAAGAATGAACAGGCCAAAGACCCACAAAGCCACTGGATAGGCATCAACAGCCACTGCTCTTAATGGTAGTTCTGCAGGACTGTCATATGAGTTTCACTCCCAGGCTCAAATACAGAAGGAGCTAGTTTTTTAAAAAGGAAAAAAAAGTATAGGTGTAAATATGGAATATTCTTAAAAGGCAAATGCCTGTCCTATAGTGTGTGACATTTAATAGCACAAAATGCAGTGGGTGGTGGTACCAGTGTATACATTTGAGCACATATCGGAGATGAATCCCAGTTCCTTCATCCCAACAGAATTATTCTGAAACAGAATAGGAAGAAAAGATATGCTTAGCTTCTAGTCAACTGTATCTTTTAAATTATTAAAAACAAAACAAAAAAAACTGCTTGGGGTAGGGGGAAATCATTCTCTTCCCTAAAGAGTAAAACTTGGGCTATTAGAAAACGTGGAGTATGGTATACAGCAGGGGTGGCCAAACTTACTGACCCCGAGGCACATATGACAATCTTCAGACGTTTGAGAGCCAGAGTGTGCCTGTCGGGAATTGGGGCTTCAGCCCCTTGTGGCACGCCTGCCAGGGCTAAAGCAGCGGTCTCTCCCTGCACTTCCTGGCTGTTTGCCACTACCGTTTCACACAGAACTAGCACATGGGAGCCGCAGGGAAGGGCTGCTGAGGGTGGTCCCTGAACCTTTAAATCCCCCCATACACACCCACTCTCAGCAGGTACCAGTTGTTGCTGGCAGAAGCTCCTAACCCCACTGCAGGGTAGGGATGTAAATACCATTTAAGCAGTTAACTATTTAAAGGTTTAAATATTCAGTTTAAACGGTTAACCAATGAAAGGGCTGATCTGGCTGGCGGGGGATGGGGCCAGTGGGACTGGCACAGCCCGGGTGGGGGTTAATGGTTAAGGCGGGTTAACCTTTTTACATCCCTACTGCAGGGCAGAAGTCCCAAGTTCTGCCCCCTTTCTCCCCCCGCCTCTCTTTCCCCCCCCCCCCCGCCCCCAGTAGGTTGAGGGGAGGGACGGGATGTGTGGGGCTCTGTGAGACGCACTTTAACTGTAAAAGAGCTGCATGGGGCTCAACCACCACTGGTATACATGGAAACAGACAAATGCATTTCTTTTTATCTTGGTTACTGACAGTGCCACCGGTTTAAAAAGGGAATATTGTTGTTTAGAAAGGCTGTACTTGTAAGCACAGAATAAATATTTTATACAAATACTTTACATGACAGTTGATCAAGGAGTTACAGTAAGTATTATGTATGACCTAAGTATTAGAAAGGCAATTCCACATTGAATTCTTCTTTCTTATCTTGTATATTAGGATGGAATGTCACATTACATTTTCTTTGTACAAGAGTATTTTTTGTGATAAATGGCAAGATTTAAAAAGTTGTGTTTGAAGGGATTTGTCAAAACAAACTTTTGCATATACAGAATACACTGAATTTTGACAGGCTTTAAGATAAACTGCAGGCAGAGTCGTCAAAATAGAATTTTGTGATGAGTGGCCACTTTCATCATCCTTAGTCAGATGTAAGGGCTATATACTATATTTAAACCAAGAGTGTCATCTGATGGTCCACAACACCAAGCCTTACTTGGATCACAGGCTCCTACTCTGACTTGGTGTCCTAGCATATGCTTGCTGGAGCATGGAACTGGTCTGGTGGGTAAGGTAAGTGCAAGACTGCAGAACACTTAAATCAGCTGTGTGAGCAATTTTGCTTTTGTTATAAGACTGGAGTCCAACGGGCATAGGGAAACTGTGAAATAAGGTAGTTTGATCCAGAATCATGTCTTCATTTTAGATAATAATGATGATGTGCTTCGTGTGTCTTCAGGAGTTGTAGAAGGTGATTTAGCTGCTGTTGAAGCATATAAGTCATCAGGAGGAGACATTGCACGCCAACTTACAGCAGATGAAGTACGCCTGCTAAATCGCCCTTCTGCTTTTGATGTGGGATACACACTTGTACATCTGGCCATACGTTTTCAAAGGCAGAATATGCTAGCAATTTTGCTTACAGAGGTGAGTTACTTTGGCCCTTGTTTAGATCAAATAAAGTTTTTACATAACTACCACAGTTTGCAATCATTGCATTGCAACTTTCTTTGCTAGATGGTGAAGACAGACAAATGCATGAATAGCTTCTTTGTGTCTTTTTTCTGTTTGATTTTTTTTCAGCAATAGTTCTCTTAAAACAGCAAGACCTTCCTATCCACCTATCTGACAAGAAACGTTAAGATATAAGCAGTCTGGTCATACTTTCTGACCTTATTGCAGTGGAAGTAAACTACTTTGCTGCCTCCTGTGCTTTTGGTGGGGGGAAAGGAAATGCCTCTAGAACAAAACACAAACACTTGATGTATCTGAGTGTGCTGAGGAGTTGCAGCAGCTCTTGCTCCACACAGCAGGGGGTGGCGCATGGCAGGAGCAGGTATGCAGCTGCTGCTGTGCCAACTCCACAGGCAGGAAGAGGAGAAATGACTCGACAGGCAGAGGGCAGCGGTGTTGTGGGTGACTCTGGTTTGGTGGAAAGGGTTGCGGGTGGATTGGAGAATTTGCTCCACTTGGGGTGGAGTCAGGTTAGGTGTTCTTCGGTCCAAGTTGGACCCAAAAATTAGACAGCGCAGATGGGTCAGATGATAGATGAAGTTCAACTAGAGGCACTGCTTAGATTCACCCCTGTGTACTTTCAAAACTATCTCCTTTCAATGAAGAATTACTCAACAGAGCCTCAGTTCACTCCCCTTCCTGCTTAGAGCTGAATCAGGAATCCATGCAATTTTTAAGGACAATCTAATGAGAAAAATTACTCTTACTGCAGGGTTGGGGGATTAACTTTCCCAAGGAAGCTAATGTATGGGAGAAGGGGGGTGAGATGCACATAATGTATCTAAAGCCGGGGGGTGAGGAACAAAGCAGCAAAAGAAAAGATTAGTAGGAAATTTTCAGGAAGTCTTAAGAACTGTGTGTATTTGTGTGCAGTTAGTACATGCAACTGCACATTTAAATGATGAGGGACGTGTATGTAACTGGTTTGATGGATAGATTTAAAACAAAGTTAGCTTCACTGAAAAATCCTGTATTTTTGATTTTTGTCAGTAGCAATTTTTACCTGCAATAGTTGTGAAAATGTGTACTGAAACCTAGCAAATAGTAGTAATACTGCTCCCTAGGTTTGTCAGAATGACCCCTTTAAAATGCAAGTCTTCCAAATATCGTTTTAAAATATCTCCATTGTGTAGTCCAGATGTGTACCTGATGTTAATATTTGACCTTTATCACTGAATGACTTTTTTCCTGCCATTGATGGCCAGAATCCTTCAGAATGTGTGGTCCATGTATAGAGTCATTTTTCCCACTTATTAGACTTCTGGCAAGTGGGAGGTAAGAAATGGGAAATATTTAATATGGGGTATAGAATCCCATGTACTATAAGGAAAACATTTACATGAGGATGCTAAATTGTAATCAGTGCCCATCCATAACATCAGGCTTTTTCCTTTTGTCACCATGTGGCCTCAGTGGTTTTAGTTTGGATCAGCATTTTATGAACCATCATTTTGTTTGCTTCTGTTATCTAATTCCACCCCACCCCATCAGCCATCTGTTCAATTTCGTGTTTTGCTGGATTCAAGGCTGTTATGTGGTGGTCAATTTAATGCCTGTTAGCTTCATAATGAATAAACAGTATTTGCATTCACTCCATTTATGATAGCTGTTGACTTATTTGTAATGTCTTTGAGGAGATTGATATTTATACTCATTTGTGACCACCTTGCATCTGTCTTGATGGGATCACTTTTCCCCCTCAGAGTTGTGTTCCTTCCAGGTTCCTTTTTGATAAACAACTGTAAATACCCACTCTATCCCTCTTTTCCTCAAAACATTTTCTATGAAATGTTATCTAAAGCCTAACGCTTCTTACTATTTTTGGTTAAATATAAATAGCTATCAGGTGCAATAAGTCTGTTATATTACAGGTATCACAACATGCGGCAAAGTGCATTCCAGCAATGGTGTGTCCAGAGCTTACAGAACAAATCCGGCGTGAAATTGCTGCGTCTCTTCATCAACGAAAGGGAGATTTTGCTTGCTATTTTTTAACTGACCTCGTAACATTTACATTACCTGCAGGTAATTATGAAATGCTCCTCACTTTGTTAATGATGCCTTTGTTACTTTAATTGTGTATGAAACTACCAACGCATTTTGTCCCCCTTATTCCCCCTCTCACTCCCCCTAATTTTTCTGATATAACTTTTGTTAGCACTTGCTACACAATAGTTCTTAGACTTTTTCTGGTGCTTTTTAAATATGCAAAGCTCTTCACATATTTCAATCCTCGCATCTCCCCTGTGAAATAAACTACTATTGTCCTCAGTTTAGAGATGGGAAAATTGAAGCAAAAAGGATGTCTTTCCAGAATGAGTCTGTATTAAAGGTGAGGTTGAGGATCAAGTGTGCCTGGTTCTTATTTCAGTGCTCAGATGACTAGATTTTGCCTCCTTCTGTAGTTCTGTAATTTTAGTCTTCCTTTTTTAAAACAAAACCATAATGATTGGTTTTGAGACTAAAACTACTATTCAGATGCATCCTGCGTGTTTTTTCTTAACTGTAATGTGAACATTTCCATGTATCTTCAGTTTATTCTGAGATGGCATGATCAAGAAGAACATCAGCTGTTTGACACCTGAATATTTGTGAAAGTATATTTAGAGATGAGCGTGCCTCAATTTTCAATTAAGTTCCCTTGACTGAATATTTGATCATAGAATTTTCATTCTAGTTGAATGAAGTGAAGTTTTTGTAATTTACAGTATGCATCAAACAGTAAAGTCTGTGTACAGCATTTTATGTATGGCACTAGGTATAGCCATCATAAAAATGTTCCATTTGAGCTTTCCCCCAAATTTAAGTAAAATCTTGTTTTCCATGATATTATATTATAAACTGGTTGGACAGGGAAAAAGGGAACATAATTATATTGCAGAAACTGGTCCTGGACTTGCTTGCAGTAGGAAATTGTTGGCTATTACTTTACTAGAAATATTAATCCTTTTATAAACATGGCTTTAAACTGATGTTTATTTTTATACCATGACCCTAGATTATGAAAGTATAGAGGACATGCTTCCAGGTCTGGCTGTCTTCTCACCTAAAAATGCTCTTGATACAGTAAAAGCTTTGTTATCTGGCATGTTTTGTGAATGGGGGGTGGTGGATTAGTCAAAAATTCCGGTTAACTAAGAATCAGGGGGGTAGCCGTGTTAGTCTGAATCTGTAAAAAGCAACAGAGTCCTGTGGCACCTTTAAGACTAACAGAAGTATTGGGAGCATAAGCTTTCGTGGGTAAGAACCTCACTTCTTCAGATGCCAAAGAAGTGAGGTTCTTACCCACGAAGATGCATCTGAAGAAGTGAGGTTCTTACCCACGAAAGCTTATGCTCCCAATACTTCTGTTAGTCTCAAAGGTGCCACAGGGACCCTCTGTTGCGGTTAACTAAGAGTTATACTTACCAATGAAGGGAGGAAGTTTGGGTGTGGGAAGGGGCTTGGGGTCGTGGCACGGGAAGGGGTGTGGAGCATGGGCTCTGGGAGGGAGTTTGGGTGCAGGAGGGAGACTCGGGGAAGGGGGTTGGACACGGGAGGGGTTTTGGGTGCCGCCTCCAGGCAGCGCTCACCATGGGTGGCTACTCGCAAGTGTCGACATGTCCCTCCAGTTCCTAGGCAGAGGCACAGCCAGGCAGCTTTGCACACTGCCTCCACCTGCAGGAGCTGCGGAACCAGTGCTCTGGGTGGGGCTGGGGCAGCGCACAGAGCCTCCGTGGCCATTCCTCTGCCTATGAGCAGCAGGGACATGTCACTGCTTCCGGGGAGCCATGCGGAGCCAAGTAGGGAGCTTGTCGGCCCCGCACCAACCGGACTTTTAATGGCCCGGTGAATGGTGCCGACCGGAGCTGCTGCCAGGGTCCATTTTTGACTGGGTTTTCTGGTCCGAAAACTGGACATCTGGCAACCCTATTGAAGATTTGTATTGGGAGATATCAGAAATGGTGGTTTCTAGAGCTTTCCGGTTGGTAAACTGCCGGATAACACAGCTTTTACTGCAATATGCTTATCTGTCTAGAATTCCCTCTTCTGAATCCTTGTGAGGAAAACTGCATAGTGACTTTCTCTGTTCCATTTTGTATTCGGTCATTTAAGCTATTTTTCCAACAATAGATAAACAGTGGCTGTAGTGCACTATGACCATAAGGAGGGGTTCACTGTACTCCTGTCTCACAACAACAGAATTGCTCCCCACTACAGAAAGTAGCATTTATGGCAACTGCATTTGTTCTGATTCAGTGGGTCATGTAATGTGAAGCAGACAATTTGATAGTGTCGTGTTGCTAAAGATTTTTAAAAATAACTTTCCTTTAATGTTTGGTTTTTTTGGGGGTGTTCGGAGAGAGTACAACTGAATGTTTTCACGATGCAAAATGAATATGCAGAGCCCACTGGAACAGAACAGGTTGCCTATATCCAAAAGTGAAAATAGTTTCTGAAACTCGTTTTATTATAAAATTTCAGTTTTGAGGAGTGTAATTATGTAATTTTGCCCTTATTTATCGCAGTTGAAGTATATTTGGGGTGCTCCAAACTGTGTAGATCAATGTTTTATCACATCATAGGATACAAGAAAATGTGTCCCATAAAACAACCATTTGCCTTATCACAGAATACAATCATTTTTATTGCAGAAGTAGGCCTTCCTAAAGGGTATGCAGGCAAGTAATAGCATGTTGGACTTGGTGTGTCCATGGTATTAGAAAAATGACTTTCTATTTACCATTTGCGCTAGATCAAGGTTGTCCTAACACTGATATGGAAACACTCTTCTTCTTCTCTATTTATTTCTTGCTTTCTCATCTGGTTCCCTACTTCACTGATTCCACTGGAGCAGATCATTGGTGATCCTACAGGTGTCCAGAAATCCTGTGTGTCAGGTCCCTTAGTGCTTTGAACGCCATGACCAGCCAGCATAAAGGATTTTTAGCTTAGTCTGCGATCTGGACCTTTGGGCCACACGTGGCTGAATGGAAAATAGCAAAGCCTTATTAAGGAATTAGTGGTTAAGGAGGGTGAACAGTAAGAATCAGCTAATCAATAACTGCACACATTCCATATATCAGTACGCCTCCATTTTTAAATGTGTTGGTGTTAAGCAATTGTATTCATTGTTCCTTTTCCAGATATTGAAGACTTACCACAAACAGTCCAAGAGAAGTTATTTGATGAAGTACTTGATAGGGATGTTCAGAAAGGTAAGTACTCGTATATATAGAGAGAGAGTTATTACTAGAGCCCTGCAAATCCGGGGGTATCCACTTTATATCTGTGGTCCATTTTTGTGGATAGGAGCTCGGATGTGGATACGAATTTTGTATCCGTGCAGGGCTCTCTGGAGCTGTAGCACAGACTCACCAGGGCAAGTGGAGAGACCCAAGCTCCCCACAGCTGCTAGCATGGCTCTCCCTGACTCGGCACCACAGCCTGGCCGTGATAAGGGGCGGGCAGCTATGGGAAGCCATGGCGGATCCTCCACCTTCCCTGGGTGGGGGGAGGGGCCCAAGCAGCTCCCGGCCTGAGTCCCTGCCTCTCAGGCCCTCCGTCCAGGGCAGGTGGAGGGTTTGCCACGGCTCCCCACAGCTGCCAGCCTGGCTCTTCTTGTGGCATGGGCTCCCCAGCTGGGTTCCATGCTGGCCTGGCCAGGGGGGAGGGGGAGTGGGGCCTTGGGGAGGAAAAAGGGGGGAAGGGGCAGGGGTCTTCCCCTGTGAAAAGCGAACAAATGAGGCTCCCCCACCCACCCACCCCCGTTGCGGTGCCACTGGTCATTGCTGCGCAGTGACCGGTGGAGCTGTTTAGAGACCTGCAAATCTGCGATACACATTTTTTGTATCTGTGCAGGGCTCTAGTTATTACAAATAAACCCTGAAGTCTTGCTATCTGCAATTAAGGCGATATTTTATTTAGTTTGGAATAATACATGAATTCTATATTTTAAAGCAAAATTTGATGCTGGATAGGTTGGCATTTGCAGGCAAACTTCTACCTTTTTAATATAAAGATTAGAGATTTGACTTTATACTAGGAGTACTTCTGAAGGGACAGAAAAAGTGAAGGTGCGGTGCTGGTAAAATTTGTGAAACCTATGAATTTGTTATAGTCTAAAAACTTCTGAAGGCTCCAAGTCATGAGCTCTTCAATACTCTCTCTCCTGTGTTTAAGTAAAATTGGTGAACAATCTTTCCACTTGAGTGGCTCTCTTGAAACAATTTATGGTTTTTAAGTTTGTCTGCTTTTTTTATCCATGGTGTTTAGTTCAGGGAGCTCAGCTCTACCCTGTTTAGTGTATCTATTTTTGTAATGTTAAGGTGAATAGATATATGTAAATTGTTGAGTGTATAGTATCTTCTGATAACCAATTTGCCTGTAATACAGATTTTCATGTTGAAAAGAATCTAATTGCAAATAACATTTACATAGGATTTATCTTGTATTGTAGAACTAGAAGAGGAATCTCCCATTATAAACTGGTCTTTGGAATTGGGTACGCGTTTGGATAGTAGACTATATGCACTTTGGAATCGGACTGCAGGGGACTGCCTGCTTGATTCAGTACTACAAGCTACCTGGGGCATTTATGACAAGGATTCGGTGCTACGGAAAGCTCTTCATGACAGTTTACATGACTGTTCACATTGGTAAGCTGGTACATTTCTCATGTTAAGTTCAGGAATATTTTTCCAGTAGCATTGAGTGTAATATAGTGATGAACTCATGGTTTTATATTTAATTATGTGGAACAAAAGGGATGAATTACAGCACAGTTGAAGTGTATGTTTAGTTATCTTTAAAACCAAAAATCCTCCTCCCCCCCCCCAAAACAAATAAACCAAAAACTTGTATATTGTGTAAGTTAATGTATTACCAAATAAAATTCTTATTTTCAGTGCTTTTAAATTCCATACAATGTCCTTACCACAAGCTATAGTATGTCGATTACTGCAGCTTTCAAGTTATGCATTTATGTTGTGAAGAGTAGTGAGTTTGTTGTGGACTCATATGTGCTAGTTCTTTATATAGTAACTAAAGTTTTAGGTATGTTAAAATGACATCAGGTTGCAAAATCAAACTCAAAAGTTAAGAAATGTCAGAATTAAAGTTGCTTGTGCAACCTTAACTTGTCCCTCTTGTGCCATATGCGTTATGATAGTCACTTTTCCCATAGTTTCCCCATCTCATTCAGTACATAGAATGGACCTTGTTCACTGGATGAGGAGCTCTTCAATATGTTGTTTTCTCTTCATTGTTCCACATCTGGCCTCATGCTTGCCTTACTGCACAGTATTCAAATCCTGCTCTGAAAACAGAATTATTAATGTCCTCATCGGCTTTTCTATGGGGCTTATCACTATAAAATCTGAGTGTTTGTTTAACAAATGTTAATGAACTTGTTTTCATAGCACCACTGTGAGGCCAGGAGGTTGGTGTTAGTCCCATTTCACAAATGGGGAACTAAGGCACAGAGAGATTAAGGTGAAAAGTATCTATCATTCTAACTGCCCAATTTGAAACACTCAAGACTTGATTTTGCAGAGTAGTTAGTATTGTAATAGCATTGCATATGCTCGAAGTCCTGCTCCCATTGACTTCAGTTGTAGCTGTAAACGTTCAGCACTTAAGCAAATCAGATCCCAGGTATCTCAAATTCGGCACCCAGAAAATGAAGACCATACAGTTAGTGACCCACCTATGAACATTTTTGGTTTCAATGACTTGTCTAGCATCACATTAAAAACTCCATGTGGCAGAGGCAGGGATAGAATCTAGTTCTCCAGGGCAACATACACCTGCCTTTACCATGAGAAAGTACTTTCTCTTCTTGCAGTCCTCTGCCTTATTTGGTTACATGCCTTCCAAACTCTGTAACAAAGGAAGCAGGAGTCCTACAGAAAAGTTTTCTTTGCTGTACAACCCTGATTCATCCCAAGAGCAGATCCATCCTGCACACTGAATAAGGCAGGGATCCTTTGGGGAAAAAATGTGATCATGTAACGAAAGACTGTCATTTTATTTATTTATTTTATTTTATTTATTTATAAAAAAATTAGGAAGTGCCAGAATTAATAAGGTTTTCCATGCAACCTATATATATATATGCGCTCACAAGGGGGCCAAATTAAGGTTGCATGGAAAACCTTATTAATTCTGGCACTTCCTAACTTTTGAGTTCTTGACTTTTTTCTTTTTTTAAGAACCTAGGAAATTGTTTTTAAAAACACCCTACATTAAAAAGATTAATAAGGTTGCAAACTGAAAAGACAAATTCCATCATATTGTATTCTGTTGACACCCACCTGGTTCATCATCAGGATTGGGACCTTTAGATCCAACATACTGCCTTCTGCCATTTGAGCTAATGGAGAAACTGATAGCAGTAGTAGGTTTTCATCCTCTGTGGACCAGCAGTAGAGAGGGAATGGGATACTTTTTGCCAGTGGATTTTAAAGATATTTGCTGACAGCACAGAAGTGGTGAGACTCGGGAATCAAGGGTTTCATTCCAGTCTCTGGAGAGGGGAATATTCTCTAATGGGCACAAACTCTTCTGCCTGTTTCCCCACGGGCTTGCCCCTTCTGCCCTGTCCCCTAACAACCTGTCGTTCTCTTCTTTTCTCCCCCCCCCCACCCCTCCAGTCTTGCGCTTAGCCTCCTTTCCCAGCCATTCTGAGTCTGTCCGCCTGTCTCTTTCCCTCAGTTCCTTGTCCAATCTCACTGGCCTTTTTGTTCAGGTTCTTTCCATCCCGTCGCATCACATGGTCTGTCTCTTTCCCGGCCTGTCTTCGTCCCTACATCTTCTTTTTTAGCCATCCAGTCTTTCCATCACTCCCCATTTCCCACCTCGGCTCCCAGTCCATCTACTTGCCCAGCCAATTCCAGTTTCCCTCTCCCCCCTCGGCTCCCAGTTTTTTGTTCAGTCATTGTCTGCAACCCCTTCCTGGTCCCAGGTTACTCCTGTATTTGAATTAGGCAACTTCCTTCTACATGCTGCTTGGCTGCTAGCAGGGGTATAATTGAGAGAAAAGAAGAGACAGCGTCCCTTCTTTCCATTCTGGTGCCTGGGCACTGCCTGTAAGAGCCAAGGGCTGCAATTTCAGGGAAAGGCCTGCTTAGTCTCTGTCTGAAGCATTCCCAATGTGGGGAGTCTTCAGAATAGCTGTCAAGTATCAGAGAGGTAGCCATGTTAGTCTGAATCTGTAAAAAGCAACAGAGGGTCCTGTGGCACCTTTGAGACTAACAGAAGTACTGGGAGCATAAGCTTTCGTGGGTCAGACCCACGAAAGGGTTTCGTTCTGACCCACGAAAGCTTATGCTCCCAGTACTTCAGAATAGCTGTGAAACTGGAGCTAGTATCTAGTGAGCACGGATGAACTGTGGTGTTTTTGTTTGTTTTCCCCCCGCCAGTGACTTGTAACTTAGCCAAATTTGGTTGGATTTTCATGGGAGCAGCACAAGGTACATCTACTCCTTGGAGGAATCCTGCACCAAAAAAATAAAAAATTCTGTGCACAATATTTTAAAAAGCTACAAAATTCTGCATATTTTATTTGTCAAAATAACAATATAATCACGCCATTTTCAATTATTTTGGTAATTTATTTCAAAATACCTGTCAACAAATATGTCTAACAAAACAGACAACAAAAAGGATTCAGGAAATGTTTTTTGACAAATAAGTTCTTTACTAGGCATATTAATACAGAACTTTGCGTAATTAATTTAAATTATAATATAGAAACATATTTCCCGCATCCCTCACAAGCAGTGCAAAGGCTTGGAGTCAGGGGTAACTGAGTTGCTGAAGGAGAGGGAAGTAATTTCTGGGAGTGAACCTGTAGAGATTGTTTGCTGGGTGTGAGTGGGAGAAATATGGAAAAGGTTTTTCGGGAGGGATTGTCAGGGAGTTTGGAGACCCTGGCTGGGAGAGACTGGGCGTCAGTCAGGCACATCTTCACCTGCCCCAATGTGTCCCTGCATCCTCTCCCCCTGCCTCTGTGTGCACCCCCACTCCCATTCAGCTCTTGCTCCGGTCTGTCTCCCTACTAGCCCGTCTGAATTCCAGTTTGTGACCTCCCCCAGCAGCACTGTGTGACCCAGTCTGTCCTCCTCCCCCCCATATCCTTGCCTCCTTGCCCTGTGAGGAATGCAGCTTCTTCTCACTCTCCTGATGGGTTGCTGATTGCTACAGCCAGTGAGCCACCTGCCTCTGTTCTGGTGCCCCAGGTGGGCAAAAGGTGTAACTGCAGAGCCTCTCTGGCAGAATAATGTGTTTTCTGCAGAGTAAAACAAAATCTGTGGGAAACATGAATTCTGTGCATGCACAGTGGTGCAGAATTCCCCCCAGAGTAACTTCCCTGATACAGAGACCATCCCTGCCAAATTTCAAATCCTTGCTCCAAAGCAGGGGAGCACTAGATCTTTTTGGAGAAAAGGTTGCCAAATTTTTTAACATGGCAAAACCAGATATTTTTCCCTAGCCTCCTTTTTAGAAATGGCTGAACTGTTTTTAGCCAACATTTTCCAAACTAATTCAGCAAGAGGAAGACATGGAAAAATTTCACCCAGGTGGTTGGTTTCATGAAGTTATAAGCAACTGAAAATAGGGGCTTAGAATGAGAAATTTTGGACAACTTTTAATAAATGGTGCAATCTTGCCTTTGATAACATGGCCAGATTTGGTCTGTAGACTGTAATTAGTTTGGTGATTCATTTTACATTTCTGCTTTGTACTAGGGAACATCCAGATGCTGAAAGGTTTTTGATCCAGGTCATTGTCATTGCTTTAATTCATTTTTAGTAGTATGTAGAAGCTAAAGTGACTATATTGAAAAATATTGTCATAGCTTCTAGAAGCATTGGTGAAATTGGGCTTGAGTATAATTCATCAGAAACTTTTGCAAGTAGTTTCACAACTTTCTAATGTTCTCTTGTGATCTTTAATGTTCGGGACTTTAAATAATCCCTCCATGAATTACCATAGCTTGTATTTTTTGGGAAGGAAATAAGTGTTGCCTATATGGTATTATAAATATTGTTGTCGGTGCTTGTATAGAGTTATTGCTCAGATACATGTTTGTAAATTAACAACGCCTTGTAGAAAAAAAATAAAGATTTATTGAATATTTGTACTGCAAGCTTATTAAACAAGCTTTGTTGTTGAGATATTTAGAATTTTGAAACCAAGCTTCCATTTCTTTAAAGTTCTATAATCAGAAACCTTCTATTTGTGTGGAAGACTTGCTTTACTGCACCTACTTCATATAGCCAGTTACCGTATAGTGGAGATTTGAACATGAACTCACCTGTAGTGAATATTGGGTGGTGTGTACTTACTGTTGTCTTTTATGTTTAAATTTTAAGGTAATCTTGCATCATCATATTTAAGACACCCAAGCATCATCTTTTCCCTAAACAACACTGCTTCATTTCCAAGAATGGACTGTTTGTGTGGTTTTTTTTTTGTTTTTGTTTTTGTTTTTTTTTATATACTAGCTTCAGGGTCTTTGCTAGCCTTCACTTGTTTAATTAAAAAAAAAAAAAGCCACATATATTTGTGAAGATTGAGTAGGCATGTATAATCTGATTTTAAAAATGCATCTCATGTTTAGGGGTTCAGAAGGAGAGAATTTTGAAACAGTCTGGCAGTGTTCTCAGTTGCTGTTTTATTTGGAGTACTGTCTTTTTAGTCAGTATTCAGGAGTGCAGGTACTCCAAAAGAAGTTGCTGAAGGGGAAACAGTAAATGTAATAATTGGATTTGAATAAAACCATCTGATAGTTGCACAAAACTTATTCAGAATTGATTCAAATTGGCTTAGATACCTTCAAGTAGAATGAAACTGGCTAAAAAATGCTAAGCCAAATATTACAGTAAACATCATAACATGGAGTTAGTAAAATATGGCTAGCAGAGTACGAGTCCAGTTGTTAATATTTTAACTAATGACCAAGAAGAGGGAGTAAACAGTATATTGTAAGTGAATATGCATCCAGTTGAAAGAGTTAATACTTGTGAGGATATCAACAACGGACAAAACTAGAGATTAGACATATGGACAGAAAACAGTTCACATTGGGCGGGGGGGGGGGGGGGAAACTAAAACAATAAAAAAAGGGGAAAAAAATAAAAAAAAAACAAAAAGTAGTAAAAAAAAAATTAGAGGAAAAAAAGGGAGAGAAGAGGGGAAGGGGGGGGGGGGGGGGGGGGGGGGGGGGGGGGGGGAGAATGCTAACCTAATGAAACCTGGGAAATATAATCCAAAAACTGAAAAGTAGTAATATCAAAGTTCGCGGGTGATGTTGGACAGCAGATGAGACAAAAAGGTGCCAGTATTATGATACAACAAAAAATGTGGGCTGCATATACAGAGGCAACCTATTAAATAAGGAGGTTAAAGTCCCTCAATACATTTGTGCAGCTCTGGTATAAATATTACTTTGGGATAATTATTGCCAGAAATATGCTGACAAACCAGGAGGAATTGAGAGGAGAACTAAAAAATGACTGGCTGAAGAGATTATCAGGTTAAACATGTGTGGCTTGTTTAGAAGCCAGCATCAGTTAAATTCTGCAGAAGTGGTGTCGACTCTGAAATCAGCAGAGATACTGAGGTGACTAACGGTGCTGAAGTGGAGGGCAGCAAGTGCCACCACAGTAGTAATGGTGGCACTGAAAGCAGGAGTACCAAAGTTGTTCCTGGTGCCAAGGAGGTAATTTGTGCTGAGCCCAACACCGGCCCTACTTCCACTTACTGAAGAAGGGAAACATCAGGGTTTGCTGCCAACAGACCCACAGGTTCAGCGGCCCACCCAGCCAACAAGGCCATAAATGATGCAGCCCTGGCAGAGTCCTGAACTAAGGGAGAGGTCGGGACAGAAAGGCAGAGGAGGTCAGTTGCTGCCTGATATGCTGCTGGCACAGAAATAGCTGGTGTTGGCATTACCCTTGTCGGTACTGGACTCAACAGTTACTCCGAGGCCAGAACTGGAGTCAATGGTATGGGGTCCCTGCCCTCCCTGCACTGTATTGGGGAGCAGTTGATGGGACCTGCTCCATCCTGTATGCCAACATTCACACTGTGCTGGTTCACACTCCTTCTGGAGGAGGCAGGCAAGTCCCCACAGGACCTGGAGTGGCCACAATGTGAAGTGGCAGCACTCTTGCAACCTGAGGGCAACCTCCGATCCAATGTAGGCCTTGGAGCTGCAGCAGGCCACATGGCCTATTCAAGCAGATGTTTTAGATGAAGATCCCTTGCCACCTGAGTCTGTGTCATGACCAATTTGCAAATCGAACACCACTCCTTGATGTTGGCTTTGCCTAAGCACAGCAAGCACCACACGTGGGGATCATTGTTGGGAATCTTTCCCCCAGCAATAGACAATGTTTAAACCCCGTCTTCCCAATTTCATGGTAGCAAGATTCTTAAAAGGGTATCATCTCCATCCTCCAGTCCAAGTGTCTGTTCCTCTGTGGGACCTTAACACAGTCCTAGTGGCTTTAATGGGACCTCCATTTGAGCCCTGGGCATCTTGTCCCTTTCCGCTTTTGTGACAGAAAACTGCATTTCTAGTAGCAATAATGTCCACAAGAAGAGTGAGAGCTGCAGGCTCTGATGGCAGAGCCTTCTTTTACACAATTCTCTGAGGACAGTTACTTTATGAGCACACCCCAAATTTTTATCTAAAGTGGTTTCTCAAGTTTCATTTGTACCAGATGGTATATTTACCTGTGTTCTTTCCTAAGTCGCATTCATCTTTGGAGGAGCATCATCACCTGATGTCCAATGTATGAAGAAGTCCAGCCTTCTGTCTGGACAGTACTAGCCTGCTTCGTGTTTTGCCTCGTCTTTTTGTGTCTCATGCAGATCATATGAAAGGTAAAGTGGTCTTTTCATAGACCATCTCTAAATGGATAACATCCTTTATCAAGGCTGCATATGAAATATCTTCAGCTGCGTCTCCTCCGCTCTTGTAGAACGTGAGCTCGTTCTACGAGAGCACAAGCAATGTCAATAGTGTTCCTCAGTGACATTTCAATATTGAACGTTTGCAAGATTGCTACGTGGTCATCCATATGTACATTTATAAACCATTATGCCATTACCACATCTTCCAGGGTGGATGGAGTTTTGGTACGGAGGTCCTGCAATCCTTGTTTAGGTAGACTCCGAGCCCACCTTCTGGGGTGGGTACTGCTTGTGAGTTATGTAAGTGGAATATATGGCTGCATCTACTCGAAGAAGAAGAAGAAACAACAACGGTTACTTACTGTAACTGTGGTTCTTCAAGATGTGATGCAGACATGTATTCCATGACCCACCCTCTGTCCTCTCTGCATTGAAGTCTAGTCTCTGGGGGTCAGGATCACAGAGTTTTTTTTTTTTTTTACTGGCAGCACTGAAAGATCCACACAACTTCTGGCAACATTTTTCTGCATGCCCTCCTAAACTGGCTTCTTGAACAGAAAAACATCTCTAGTTTTCTAGTGACAGCTGCAAATCATTCCAACGTCATGCTTATGGTTAACATAATTTACAGATATATAATTATGCTGCTTTGCAATATCTGAATATTCTAGAATATGGTGCATCTTACCGATGTTAACATATAACTGTCTTTTGATGATTAAAAATCTGTGGCTATTTCAAACATTTTTAGTACTTACCCATTTTTTAAATTAACATACACTTTGTTCTTGATAAAGTCGTTCTTAAAAAAGGTTTTGGATTTCTACCTGAGGGGACTATAATCCTTTTGAATTTGAGACGTACCTACTTTACTTGTGTCCTAAACCAATTCACCTGAAAGAAAAAAATCTGCATTCTTCAGATGAGAGAAGAGTAAGGAATTGCTCCTTAAACAGAACATTAAATTTACATGAAAGTCAATGCCTTGTTTGTTTCCTATGGAACTACATTTACCAAAAAAAAAGGCAATAAGTCTTCAAAATAAACTATGTAAGATGTATCAAATTGGCCATTAGAAGCCTTTCATCAGTTACGATAAGTGCCTCCTGTGGACATTCAATCCCATTCAGTCAGATCTCAAGTGGCTTCTTAGGCAAGGATTATCCGCCTTGTACCAGGTAATTTGCAGACTGACTCTTGTATCATTTTCTTTAATTCATAAAACAGTACAAGATAGCTATTTCACTTCATGGATAGTCTTTGTCAAAGTTTACTGTTGAGCAATCCCAGTAGTTCCTCTGTGGCGGTGGAAAGAATTATGAGAAGAGGATAACTTGTTGCCTTACTGTCAATTGGTCTTCTTACAACATTATACATTCACCAATTGAAAGGACTCTTTGTTGTGTATTTTCTCAGACACATGCATAAAATAGCACAGCTTGGTTAACTGTCTGCTAAGGAAACTTGTTTATATACAGCAGTCACATAGATGGTATTAAAATATTAGCTTAGTTGCTTCCTTTTCATGATAGGACCAGTCGTATGCAAACTCTGAATTAGTTGATGGATGCTAGGAGAACTGTTTACAGGTAAGCTACAGCTGGTCTGCCTCCTTGGGACTTGGAGTTCTGTTTTTCTGATGCACAGTCTTTCTGCCCAATGGAAATTGCCAGCATGGAAGAGTTTAGATTTAAAGTTTCACACAATTTCTTTTAAAATTGTTTTTGCAAGATTGAAATAGGAAACACATTCTATTCTTTCATAAACGTTGACTCTTAAGCTCTAAAATATTACCATCAGTTGTTGTATGACTCACTTATTCTCAGAAATCAAACTATCATCTTACTTGCTTTACCTCTTTTTCTTGCTGCCCACTGTTCTAGGTTTTACACCCGTTGGAAAGAATGGGAGTCATGGTACTCCCAAAGCTTTGGTTTACATTTCTCACTGCGAGAGGAACAGTGGCAGGAAGATTGGGCGTTTATACTCTCTCTTGCTAGTCAGGTAAGAAAATTTTCTTTAAAATCTTACTCTAGGAAGGGATGTAGAATCTGAAGAGCAATTTCATAAACTTGCATTATTCTTGATTCAGCCCAGAGTTTTGGGTTATTAAGGAAAACATCAACCATTTTTCTTGCACCAGAAATTGCTAAGTGTTATGGATAAGGTCTTCTCCACAAGAATAAACTGTAAAATTGTATTTGAAAATTGAATTTATAATTTCTGAGTTTACTGGTAGCATCAACAGTTTTGCTGAAAGGTTATTTTTCTTATCTGGTAGGATGAAGCTTGTAGGAGATGGGGCACCAGTTTCTGTTCTGTTTAATGCCCTGCCTCCTTCCCCAAACACCTTAAGTAATTGTAGAGAATGAACATGTCTACAGACTTTTTGTGAGCTTGAACCACTAAAGCACTGGCAAATTAAGAGAGTGCATTTCATAATCCAGTGCTCATGTGCCAAGTGCATTTTTAAACCTTTATAACTATGGTAAAGTAAACCATATTTTCAGACTCTCTAAATGGCATATCTACAACCTAGAGACTATCTCCCTGTCAAATTTCCATCTTCTACTGATGTGTTAGAACAGCTAAAATTTACATTTTTTCCCATTATTGGAAAAAGAGTATTTGTTTTTACTTTTCTCAAATGTCTGAGTTTTTTGGTCTCAAACTTTGCATAAAAGTTCACAGATGAACACAGAACAAGCCTGTTGTATTAAAAAAAAAAATCAGGGAAATATAATAAGCAACTGAAAATGGCCTATTTAAAAAAGAATGCTTGTGCAACCTCAGTTATAGGTGCATTCTCCCTGTAATATTTAAATACTGTCCATGTTACAAAATATGTTGGTCAATCACTTGAGTATTCTAACTTTAGGTAGGTAAACTTCCTGCAAGTGAAACATTCCAGAAAAATATTTGATTATGGAATCTAAATGACAGCCATGACTTCAACAAAATTTTAGTTGGATGAAAATCTGGTTTTATGGAATTCATACAGAAGCTGCTTTGTCAATCAAGTTAAACAGAAGTAAATGTTAGATCAAAGTTCTGTTTCAAGTATTGTCTGTCTTTTTTTTTTTTTTTTTTCCTTTGGTATAGCCTGGAGCAAGTTTGGAGCAGACACATATTTTTGTACTTGCACATATTCTTAGAAGACCAATTATAGTTTATGGAGTAAAGTATTATAAGAGTTTCCGGGGAGAAACGTTAGGATATACCCGTTTTCAAGGTAAGCCTCGATACCTAATTATAATTTGTACTTCTTTAAAAATGGGTTTTAAAAGAGTCTGAAAGCAGCTTGATATAAGATTCTAGTGGAAGGGAGGTGGAGTGACTTTATACAAAAGTAGCTGTTGTTTTAAGCCTTGAATTCTTATAAACCTGTGCGTTCAACCAGTGGTTTAACTCCTTGGTAGGGGAGGCTGATTATCGAAGTACAAGATTTGCTGGCAGCAGACATGTGCAGCCAGAGTGAAAGGATGAATGTTTTAAATGCCACTTAATACATTCTTTATAGACTTGTTAATTGCATCCAGTTTATTGAGGATCATTATTACATGTTTAGAAGCCAGGAGAAATGTGTAGAATAATGAAGGTGGTGCTGCACTATTCTAAAAAGTGATTTTCAGGGGTGCAGCTTACCCCCATTTCAAACAGAAAATCCGTCTGCATTTTGTTTAGTCAATGTTACTGTTGTAATATATAATGGCACAATATGGTTATGTGAGAAACAATAGCAATGCTTCACTAAACACTGGATTAATGGAACTCTGCAGAGTCTTAGGTAATGGAAAACCACTTATAGAAGATCCTTGCCTGAAGTACAAAACACACAGATTTTAAAAAATGAAGTAATTCATAAATGGTAAGAAGTAAATTAATTTCATAATGAAATACTATTAACCATAATTATATAGGCCAGGCTATTTCTAAATGATTGGTTTCCCCTTTAGATTTAGCAAGTACAGAACTCATCTCATTAGCATTTTCATTGTGTTTGTGCATCATCAGGAAATCTTGACTCCAAATGTTAAGGGGTTAATAGAAAAAGTCTGAGGGCTAGGAACTGTAATGAACATTCCTGGTGGTTCTGAACTGGGATCCTTAGTAAAATTCAAATAGTCTTGTCATTATTAGGTTTATTTTTAAGATGAATGCAATTGCCAAGGGCATTTTCCTGCTTTCCAGTTCCTTGTGGGGAGAGGAGTACCTTTTAAAAGTTGCAACATGTTAAGAAACTATTAAAGATGTTTTCTAACCTGTGGCTTAATGGAAGGGCCAGCAGAAATCTGTAGAAATTTGTCATATTCTGTTCTTCTCAGTTCTACAGATTTTTTTGTTTGTTTAATATTAAACTGGAAAGAGCAGTCCACAAAACCTGTTTCAACTATATCTTCATCTGTGGTACATGTGTAATATATTCTGCATTGTTTAGCATTTAGCACAGTGGGATTCTGGTCCACGATTGGGGCTCCCAGGCATTATTGAAGTATAAATGATTAGAATCCCTAGCTCCATGTATACCAGGTTATTAGAAGTTATAATAATTCAGTTTATAACTAAACTGATGTATTTTACATGCACTGAAGGTGTTTGTTCAGTGCCTTTTATAAATTGGAGGGATTGTGGGGGAGATCATCATTCAAATAATAGTCTCACAACAAAGTGGGAGACCTAAACTGAACTCTGGACTCCCACTTTTACTCCCCAGGCTTATAAAAGCTAGGAGTTACAAAGGTATCTGCTGGGTAGCCTTGAGGACTAAGCGGCATGCCTTGTCACTCCACAGCGCCCCCCTCTCACGTGATTTGCGCAGCAGCCTATAGGAACAGTTAAAGGAGTCATCCTCTGGGCTAGAGGTAAGATTCATATTAAGGTAGCTAGAGAAGATGAAAGGGAGTGATAAAAAAAAATAAGATTGGAATAGCAGAGGAAATGGTAGTGTTTCTGGTATTTTTCCATTCTTGATCAAACATTGAACCATAAAGTTGGCATCTTGCCTTCAGCAGTAGCCAATTGTTTTGCCAAGTACTTTACCTCAACCTCTGTATAGAATACAGTTGGTTATGAGGGGGATTCCTTCTTGACCCCATTCCAATACCTTACATTCTGAAGTATGAAATTAGATGACCCATCTTTTAGTATGAATAACTACAAAAGATATTTCTGGTCATCCTACAATCTGTTTGTAACAATCTGTAGCAATTAATTCCACAGACTTTCTGCCATTATGTGTGATTGATCTCTTGTTTATGTAGTATGAGGTGACAAAATAGATGCTGACCAGTTCTAAAAAAAAATAATTTTTTTTTTAACCAAACTTGTAATTGTGCATTCCTCAATTAATTTTCCATCTTTCCTGCTCGGTTTTCTAGGTAAAGAGGAGCCCAGCCTTTGTCGAATGAATGTAAATATGTTACTTTGTTTAACTGTCTCTAGTTCATTAGACTCACATCTGTGTATATCCAGAGGTGTACGTTCAACTTTGCCTAGATGCTAACATATAAATATTTCAGTGATTTGGAAATGAACACCTAAGGGTGAATGGAGATGAAGGGCATGTATATGTCTTTGCTATTGCTTCTCTGCTACGCTTAGCAATTTCCATCAAGACAAACAGCACACTGATAGTTTCAAAAATTCCCTTTGTATAAGAGATTGAACAGAGAATTTCTTTTTACAATTAAAAACACCCAATCTGTAGAAGGCAGTAAATATTGAAATGTTGAGGGACTCCAACATTGCAGAATTAGACTTTGTATTTACCACTTTCTAGTGGCTTTCACATAACCTGTGAGCTAGTTGTCTTTGGTTTTGGGCAGCTTTGCAAAACTTAACTTACCTAGGACAAGAGATACTTTAAATCACCCATTAAAAAGATGTTTTTTTTTTTTCATTATGCCTTGAAAAGATTTTTGTGCCTTGGCTAGTAAAGTTTCATTGCAATTTTACCAAGTTGGCTTAGAGAGAGAGAGAGTGTGTGGGGGGGGTGGGGGAGGGAAGGTGAGGGGCAGTGTAAATAGAGGGGGAAAGATGTGACTGAGCTAGTTGTGCCAGCCAAAACTAATGCTTTAATATGGACTTTTAGTGCCTTCCATTTGAGACCGGAAACTAAGGCAGATATGCTGTGACTTGCCCAGGATCACAGCAGTTCGAGAGTTGTCTATAATAGGATCCAAATCGTCTGACTTTCTCTCAGTCTATCTACAGGACAGCACTGCTGTCACTCCAATAACAGCCAATTGATTCCCAAAAGTGCAACTGACCTTTTAGTATTTTGGTTAAATATTAAAAATGTTATTGAGGGTACCATTTACTCCGCCTAAATACCACACCAGGATGTGTACACTTCAAGACATAACCATGAAATTTTTGAAAATAAGGTAGCATTCTGAAGTTAGTTCTCATGTATTCTTGAGACTTAAATTCTGGATTTGATGGCTTCCAGCATAGATATCGTTCTTAAAGTCTTGCATCCTTTGTTTTCTGTAACTTATCTTGCTGACTACTCTGAGACTGTCCCAACTCAACCTGTATCTTTTACAAACTCATTATTTAGCTGATAATCAGATCCTTTTATAAATCTTAATGCTAGCAGTTCTTTCTAACAGCATTTATGTGAATGTTATGTGGTTTCTTGGTTTAAAAAAAGAAAAGAAAAGAATAATGATGCTGTTATTCTCAGTAAACTCATCCACTATTTGGAGACACTGAAACTGAGGTAAGTGTCTCTCAGTCACTACCTGTTTGGCAAAGTAGCTACATTGGTTTGGTATGTGGGAAAATTTGTTAATCAATTTACAGAACTTTTTAAAAATGTTTAAGAGAAACTTAGTGTGAGCTGAATATTTCTTGTAAACCATATATTCTTCGTGGAGTGCTTGCTCATGTTGATTCCAAGTAGGTGTGTGCGCGCAGCATGCAGAGTCGTCGGAAGGTTTTTCCCCCTAGCAGTACCCATCTTGTCCTCTGTGGAGTCTCCCGTAGAGTTGTGCCTTCATGGTGGTGTATATAGGTCTCTGCCAACCTGCCGCCTCTTCAGTTCCTTCTTGCCACCAGCAGCAGTCATTGGAGCTGCATCTCTCTCTTGCCTCAGCAAGCGTTTCCCCTAGTGATCGGACTTTTGATTATCCTGTAAATAATTCATTAGTTAGTGTTAGTCTTAGTAGTTAGATAGAAGTGGGGGGGTTCCCACCCTCCAACCTCAGTTCCCTCCCCTCTTGGGGTTCAGGACCAAGGGTTTAAGCCATGTGGGACCTGCCACAATTCTATGCCAATGGGTTCTGCCATAAGTGTCTGGGGGAGGCACATCAGACAGATCGCTGCAAGATCTGCAAAGGGTTCCGCCTAAGAACAAAGAAGGAAATGGATTTCAGGCTCAAACAATTCCTTATGGAGGCAGCCCTCCGACCCCAGCCGGCTCCGGGCCAACAGGACCCAGTACCGAGCACCTCCGTGTGGTGCGCTCCAGCCTCCGTTAGAGAGACTTCACCGAGGAAGGACTCTAGGCATAGAGACCCTGGTGCCAAAGCCCACAGAGGTAACACGGCACTGCTCATGCTCACCAGTGCCGCATAAGTGGCACAAGAAGACAGAGGGTGCTCACCCACGGTGAGAGCAGCCGGGTCTGACAGTGCTACCGATGTGTGTCCCACACAGGGGTTCCCGGCACTGGTCTCGCAGGAGCTGGCACGGTCAACTTCGGGCCTGCAAAAGGGTCTGTCGAGTCTGGTACTATTGGATTCTCCTGCTACAGATGCCAGGTGGAGGATCTGGAGCTCCCTTCTCCCCCTCTCTGCGTCCCCTCCTCCCCCTTCCCCCTCCCCCCCCGACACATTCGAGGCAGCCAGGAACTTGATTGCCATGACGGCTGCACAGTTGTCCGCCAGCTGAGACAGACCTCCAGCACTACAAGGTATGGTGCCGTCTAGAGGCAAGCCCACAATGATGAGGAACCACTCGCCTTCTCCGCGGCACCATTCTCTGGCACCACCATGGTCTCCACGCTCAAGGTCCCCGTCATCGGACTTGGAGGCAGAGTCCTACTATTCCAGGTGCAGTCGGCACCAATTTGAGTGGTGCTGCTACAGGCAGGAGGCGGGGATGGTGCTGTGGCAGGCGCAGTGGCAGGGGCCCACGCAGTGGTCTTTCTGGACCCCATGGGCATACCATCAGGCCCAGGGCATGTACTCCAGGGGTTCCCAGTCCATAAATTCAGAAGGACTTGTCTCTTTACCACCTCGGGACTGTCCCCTGCCTCCTGGCACCGAGACGGCTTTGGTCCATGGTGCAGAGCCCTGTCCACTTTCTGACTTCACCACTGGCACCAAAGCCGCTGTCTGCGCTGAACAGCATGGTACTGCGCAAGACACATTGAGGGAGCCGGAGGAACATGAGGGCCTGGTACCATCTAGAGCTTCGTCGTCCTTGCTAGGCGGTGGCAGGGTCTTCATCCTCTGGGCCACCCTCCATTGATGGTAGAGTGCACCAAAAACTGTTGCGTAGGGTGGCCCATAACATGGGCTACAGGCCAAGGAGGTGGTTGAGTCTGAGGACCCCATGGTGGACATATTTAACCCCATAGGAGACATTCACCCTTTAAAACTATTCATGTCACTACGAAAACCTTGTGGCAGACTCCTGCCTCCATTTTCCCCCTACAAGTAAGGGAGTGGAGAGGAAGTATTTCGTCCCCTCTAAGGACTACAAATATTTGCTCATCAACAGCAGGGTTCGCTGGTCGTAGCGGCGGTGAATGAAAGAAAGATGGGCAGCAGGGACCAACTCCATAATCCAAGGACTTGAATAAGCTGGACCTATTTGGCAAGAAGGTGTACTCTACCAGGGTGGGGGTGGGGATGGGGTTCCAGCTTCGGATTGCTAACCAGCAAGCAATCCTCAGTAGATACAATTTCAATTCATGGGACTCTATATTGAAATTGAAGGAGTTAGTCCTGTCAGACTCCAGAGCGGAGTTTGCTGCCATAATAGAGGAGAGCAAGACAGCGGCACAGACCTCTTTACATGCCTCACTAGACGCAGCAGACTCGGTCATGCAGACCATGTCCTCTGCCATAGCCATGAGGAGGAGCTTATGGCTCCAAGTGTCGGGTTTCCAACAGACAATTCAGGACTTGCCCTTTGCTGGCATGGGGCTGTTCTCGGAGCAGACAGACTCGGTACATTGAAATCATTGGGCCTGCATAGCCTCGCCACCCAGCAGAAACACTTTAAGCCCCAACTTCCTCCATGCTTCTACCCTCCCCAGCCTAGGCAGGACTTCTCCAGGAAGAGGGTCAGGAGTGGCAGGCGAAAGCCTCCCCATCCACTGCCCAGTCAAGGCCAGAGCTCAGTGAGGCAGTCATCAGGCTCTAAGCAAGCCTTCTGACGGCGAGCCCGGGGGCGACACACCAGTCCACTCACCGGATCCTTCATCCTGTTTTCTGAATCGTCTGTCCCACTTCTACTGTGCATGGTCCCACATAAACTCAGATTGCTGGGTCCTTTGCACCATAGAAGTGGGATATTCTCTCCAGTTCTGCTCCTCCTCCCTTCCCCATCCCTCTTCAGGGACCCTTCTCACGAGCAACTCCTCATACAGGAGGTTCAAATGCTCCTCGCCATGGGAGCAGTTGAGGTGGTTCCTCAGGAGCTAAGGGGCAAGGGATTCTACTACCAATGTTTTCTAAGCCCCTAAAGCCAAAGGCGGTCTCAGACCCATTCTTGATCTAAGAGGCTGCAACAGATTCATGAAGAAGTTACAGTTCCACATGGTCTCTTTGACTGCCATCATCCAGTCTTTGGATCTGGGAGACTGGTATGCCACCCTCGACCTGAAGGACGCATACTTCCATATATCGATCATTCCAGCCCACAGATGCTTTCTCAGGTTTGTAGTGAACCACAAGCATTACCAGTTTACGGTCCTCCCCTTTGGTCAGTCAGCAGCCCCTCGAGTTTTTACCAAGTGCATGGCAGTCATAGCTGCCTTCTTAAGAGGAAGGCAGGTGCAGGTCTTCCCGTACCTCAAAGACTGGCTGGTCAGAGGCTGCTTCAGGGTGCAAGTGGAGCAATACATCCCCTTGATGAGATCCACCTTTGACAGGCTGAGTCTCCTTCTGAACGTACACAAATTAACACTATCCCCTATTAAGAGAATAAAGTTCATTGGGGGCAGTGTTGGACTCGGGTCAGGCCAGAACCTTCCTGCCAGAGTCTCATTTTCGGACAATGCAAGACATCGTACAAGGCTTCAAGCAATACCTCCACTACCACAGCAAGGAATTGCTTGAAGCTCCTCGGACATATGGCAGCTTGTACATAAGTGGTACAACACGCAAGGCTGAGACTCAGACCTCTCCAGGCCTGCCTTGTATCAACTTACCGGCCAGGGTGTGACAACCTGGACAAAGTGGTTACACTTCCACCGCCAGTTCTCGGGGTCTCTCCAGTGGTGGCTTAACCCACAGGCAGTGGTATCCGTGTGGGTCCCCTTCACCAAACCACAGCCCTAGCTGACCCTGGTCATAGATGTGTCAGCATTGGGGTGGGATGCTCATCTGGGAGAATTCAGGTCCCAAGCTCTTTGGTCGCAAGACAAGATCTCACTTTGCATCAGTGTCAAGGAGCTTGGAAGTATCCTTCCTCCCAGGTTCTCAGAATGAGCTGATGGACTATCTCTCAGCAGGTCCTTCCACAACCATAACAGTCCATTTGCCCGGACGTGGTGAACAGTATTTTCCAAAGGTGCAGAGTTCCCCAGATGGACCTGTTTGCCACAAAAAGCAGCAGCCTGCAGTTCTGTTCCTTCCAGAACCACGGCCCAGGCTCTCTTGCAGACATGTTCCTCCTCCCTTGGATGGACCAACTGTTGTACATGTTCCCACCTTTCCCATTTGTCCACAAGATGCTGCTCAAGATCCACAGGGAGCTGGCCTCAGTCATATGATAGTGCCAGCCTGTCCTCGCCAGCACTGGTATACCAAGCTCCTGGACCTATCGGTGGACAACCCAGTCACATTGCCCTTGCTTCTGGATGTGATCACTTAAGATCACGTCCGTCTCCAGCATCGAGTCTCTCCACCTTTCTGGTTAAACCCAGTAAAACTAATATGCTCTGAGTTTGTTAGGGAGGTTCTCCTTGGCAGTAGGAAACCCTCCACCAGGGCCACCTACCTGGCCAAGTGGAAGAGATTCTTGATCTGGTGTTCGCAGGGCTGCACCCCTCCGACACAGGCACCAATACCTCTCATTTTAGACTATGTACTGCATTTAAAGAAGCAGGGCCTGTCGGTCTCATCAATAAGGGTTCACCTAGCTGCCATTTTGGCATTCCACCCAGGAGTAGTTGGCTGATCAGTCTTCTCCAACCTGACGGTTGGTTGGTTTCTTAAAGGTCTCAGCAGATTATACCCACAGGTTAGCCAGCCGATTCCGTCTTGGGACCTTAATCTAGTTCTTTCAAGACTAATGGCCCCGCTTCGAGCTCCTAGCGACTTGCTCATTACTTTACTTGTCATGGAAGATGGCATTCCTGGTCACAATAACATCCGCTAGGAGAATGTCCGCGCTTAAGACCTTAACTTCCAAGTCTTCTTACACCGTTCCTTATAAGAACAAGGTGCAACTTAGGCCTCACCCAGCCTTTCTCCCGAAGGTCGTCTCTCAGTTTGATGCCCAGGAGGACATTTTTCTACCAGGCTTTTACCCTAAGCTACACACTAACAGTCGGGAGCAAAGGCTCCACTCCTTGGTTGTTCGGCGAGTATTGGCCTTTTATATCGAATACACAAAGCCGTTTCGTGAGTCGAACCAGCTGTTCGTCGCAGTAGCAGACAGGATGAAGGGACTCCTGTCTTCTCAAAGAATTTAATTGTGGATCACGTCCTGTCAGGTTACAATTTAGGAGAGATACCTGCCCCTGCACTAACAGCACATTCTCCTCAGTGGCATTCCTAGCTCAGGTCCCGATCGAGGAGATCTGCAGGGCCGCGACGTGGTTGTCGGTCCACATGTTCCTCTCATTATGCTATTACCCAGCATGCCAGGGACACTGCAGTATTTGGCAGAGCAAGCCAATGGATTTGGGGATTCTTTTCACTAGAGCACAGCTTCCTGCGTGACAGCTGTGGAAGTCTATCGGTGGCAACTGATGGTGTGCAGCTGGTGCTTTCCTCCTTGATCTTAGTTAGTCCTCTCACAGACCCTGTGATCAGTGATGTGAGAGTAGGCCCCCATGAAATCCTAAATCTGAGCTAAAAGTTAACTGCCAAACTCTGCAGGCGGAGGTGGGGCTGGAGAGGACCTAAATGATTCTATGGGAGATGAGAACAGCCTTTTAATATTTTTCATTGTATCTGTGGTGGAAGACTAGGGTCAATTCATAATGTTGCATATCTGAGATCTCCTGGTTTTGATATGGGGGTAAAGACAGACAACTGAATGTCCTTGCTTTTCTTGTTTTGTCTTATAATTTTCATGCTACTTAGTTTCTTCTGAAAATTGGAAATTAAATTGTAATTAGCATCTTTTGACATGGAAGCACTCAATCTAATAAATTAGTTTCCCATTAATGCTTCATCGGTTTGGGACTTCATATATTTTTAATATCAATATTTGATTTACTGAAGTCATTTGCCTAAATATGCGTGCAGAATTAATTCTGAGGAATTGCAAAAAATTTTGTTGTTTTTTGGTAACTCATCCTCATTCTGCATCTCTTTCTACAAATTTAGGTTAATCAAATGGAAAGTTGACCATTTGTTTAAAATTCAAAAATTTAATTTAAACAAAATGTTAAAGGGGCACTCAGTTAGTAGTAACACATCTGTAAGCCTAAATCTAATAGGAAAAATTTCCAGAGAAAATTGAAATAATTTTATATTTCCCAGTAGTGTTTGCAATCCAAACATGGCCAGTTCTGAGTACCTGGAAGTACGTGTTAAAATGTGCAGACTGGTTCATTGATTTTCATTGTTCAGAAATATTTAGCATCCCTTTTCAGTATTGTCCTTTTGTGTGTCAGTGTTCCACGAATGTTGTAGGAGCAAAGATATGGCTTGTATTTTGTTGCAGCCATACCTGCCTAACACATTGCAGGCAGCTACACTACGAAAGGTTGCTATGGTACATATGCACTTGGCTTACGCACAGCTATTTATGAACTGTCACAAGGTAAGGCAAGCTTTTGCTTGAGTTATCTTGCAGGAGTACACATCAAGAATTACTCATGTTCCTAGAAGAAAAAAATCCCAGCAGTGCAATTTACTCACTTTATTTCTGAAATTGGAATGTGAAACTAGTCTAGGTTTCAACTAGTCTTTCATCTAAGCAAGTAGTATGATCTTTTGGTGTTTCTCTGATAATTTGATATAAATAACACTGGTCTTCAATTTTTGAGAAGTCGTCTGCTTCAGAGATAAAATGTGCTATTTATATATTTTGATGTGCTGAATTCAAATATGACAATTAAAACAACTGATTAGCTACCGTCCAGCAATAGTCTTCAAGCAATGATGGGCTCCATTTGCCCTGATAGCGTTTCTCCATTGTTGCAATGTCCTGGTGAAATCACTTGCCGTGCTCGTCGCTCACTGCTCCGCAGTTCGGTGGAAAAAAATCTAGATGAGAGTGCAAAAAAATGTATCTTTAGTGACATGTTGCAACCAAGGCTTTTGTATGCTTTGAGGAGGTTTTCCACCAAGGTTGTCTGCCTTGTTGTTTCCGAGAAAATTTATTGCCACTAATGGAAGGCTTTCCATGCCGTCTTTTCCTTGCCACGCAGTGCATGGTCAAATGCATCATCTCGAAGAAGTTCATGAATCTGAGGACCAACAAAGACACACCTTCCTTTATCTTAGCTTCACTTAACCTTGGAAATTTTCAACGGAGGTACTTGAAAGCTGCTTGTGTTTTGTCAATGGCCTTGACAAAGTTCTTCATCAGACCCAGCTTGATGTGTAAGGGTGGTAACAAAATCTTCGTTGATTCAACAAGTGGTGGATGCTGAACACTTTTCCTCTCAGGCTCCAATGACTGTCGGAGTGGCCAGTCTCTCTTGATGTAGTGGGAATCTCTTGCACGGCTATCCCATTCGCAGAGAAAACAGCAGTACTTTGTGTATCCAGTCTGCAGACCAAGCAAGAAAGCTATAACCTTAAAATCGCCACAAAGCTACCACTGATGTTGGTCATAGTTTATGCACCTCAAAAATTGTTTCATGTTGTCATAGGTTTTTCCTTCATATGGACTGTATGACCAACTGGAATTGATGGCAGTAAAACAGCTTTAAGACTCGTCTTCGATGAATCAATGAACAGTCTCCACTCATCTGGATCGTGAACGATGTTGAGGGCTGCCATCACACCATCGATGTTGTTGCAGGCTACAAGATGACCTTCCATGAAGAAGAATGGGACAAGATCCTTTTGATGGTCACGGAACATGGAAACCCTAACATCACCTGCCAGGAGATTCCACTGCTGTAGTCTGGAGCCCAACAGCTCTGCCTTACTCTTGGGTAGTTCCAAATCCCTGACAAGGTCATTCAGTTCACCTTGTGTTAGGAGATGTGGTTCAGAGGAGGAGGATGGGAGAAAACGTGGGTCCTGTGACATTGATGGTTCAGGATCAGAAGTTTCATCCTCTTCCTCTTCCTCGTCTGACTCAAGTGAGAATGATTTTGGTGCGTCAGGAACCGGCAGTCCTTCTCCATGGGGTACTGGGCGTATAGGTGATGGAATGTTTGGATAATGCATAGTCCACTTTTTCTTCTTTGACACACCTTTCCCAACTTGGAGGCACCATGCAGAAGTAACAATTGCTGGTATGATCTGTTGGCTCTCTCCAAATCATTGGCACTGCAAAAGGCATAGATTTCCTTTTCCTGTTCAACCACTGGCAAAGATTTGTTGCACAACTGTTGCAGCATACGTGTGGGGCCCACCTCTTGTCCTGATCTCCAATTTTGCAGCCAAAATAAAGGTGATAGGCTTTCTTAACCATAGTGGTTATACTGCGCTTTTGTGATGCAAAAGTCACTTCACCACAAACATAGCAGAAGTTATCCACACTGTTCACACAAGTACGAGGCATCTCTGCTCACTTTGGCTAAACAGAAATGTGTCCCTTTGCAAAATCAAACACTGACAAATAAGAGAGCACGACACTGTATGATTTCTAGAGCTGATATAGGGCAATGTGTTCAGCAGAGTGATGTAAGCTTTGTTATGATTGCATCATCCATGACTTCTAGGAATAACATGATGCAATTCATATCATGTATGACACAATACTAGCTTCAGATTGCATCATTCATTGTTTTGCCTAAAAAGCAAGTACTGTCCAAACCCAGTCATAGATTTATTCATAGATCCAGTCAAAGATGTATTTTAGTCATTTCTGGTTTAAATTGAGATCCCTTCCCTTTATAACTCACCTATCCTCTGCCATTCCCAAGTCAAGGGTCGTATATACTGACCCAATAGCATATCTTGAAAACTAGAGCCAATCAACAATTTTAAGCATCATTTTCATTCTCAGTGACCTGGAATTAGTAAAGTTTGACTACATTTATTTCAGAAGCATTTTGGCTGTAGAGCAGTGTATTCAGCTAACAAAAGCAGCTTGGAAACCCCCTCTCCACCAAAAATCACTTCAATGTAAAAGAGGGCTCCAGTTCCAGTTCTGTGTCTTATCCCTTTTTCCTTTTATTTCTAGGTGTATATTTACCTTTGTTATGGGAACAGAGTTTTTGTTGGAAAAGTCCTATTGCTCTGGGCTATACAAGGGGCCACTTCTCTGCTCTGGTTGCCATGGAGAATGATGGTTATGGCAATCGAGGTGCTGGTGCTAATTTGAACACTGATGATGATGTTACCATTACTTTTTTACCATTGGTTGACAGCGAGAGGAAATTACTGCATATTCACTTCCTTTCTGCTCAAGAGGTAAGAAGCATTTATGTGGCTGGCAACTTTTTCCACACTTATTTGTAAGTACAGGAGGTCTCTTTTTGCAGTCTGACATGTTTGAAGTTTTAAATACACTTACCCTTTTCCGATTCTGCTCTCCTCCCCATAATTTGAGAGGAGAGTGCAAAAGGATGCTTCTCACCTCTTTGGAACTTGGTTTAGTTTCTTACAAGTTGAATGTAAATGTACTGTATATGTAAATACAAATGCAGTAACCCTGAAATGGACCCAGATATATCTAGAATAGGCACCCAGTTAACTAAAAATTTAAATTCAGCCCTAGATTGAGTGCAATTTATTTATTGGCCAATAGGCTCTAAGAGTTAGAGTATAATCTACATCTTTGCTTTAACTAAGCTATGCTTGTTTGCTGATACTGATAGGGAGCCACTCTAGCTAAGTGTAGAGCCACATTTGAGGATTTGGAGATGGGTCCTTGTCCACAGAAACCAGTATGTAGAGAAAGGAGAAATAGTATATAATTTTAATTATAAAGGGAATATTACCTGGCAAGCCATAACTTTGAACAATGTCTTCAAGAACAGAAGTTTGGAGCAGAGTATTACTAGAATTGTAAGGATTGCCTTGTGATTTACAAGCGCTTTGTAAGAACTCATCAGCTTTAGAATTGTCTGCTGTTTCTGTACAGTAGGTAACATACAAATATTTGCACTGTACTAAGGTTTATTTTTAAATGGATTTTTTAAAGATGAGGAGGGAGAGGGAAAACTGGCAAGTATGATTTGAGTATAAGAACTAATGTAACAATTAAAATTTTTTTTTGTAAAACCTGAGTGCGCACAGATTAAACTCTCAAAAAAAGAAGCCAAAAAAACCCTAATAAATATTATGAAATGTTATGTCCCACTAACGGTATTTAAATAGAGTAGTGGTACTACTTTAGCTCAGATGTCACAATATACCACAGGTTGTTTCCTTAAAGTTGTCAGCAAGCTTGAAACCTTCATCCTGAGTCTGTTTTCTGTCCCCTAAGATAGGTAATGAGGAGCAGCAAGAAAAGCTGCTCAGAGAATGGCTAGACTGCTGTGTGACAGAGGGTGGAGTCCTTGTTGCTATGCAGAAAAGCTCTCGTCGCCGCAATCATCCCCTGGTCACACAAATGGTAGAGAAGTGGCTTGACCGTTACCGACAGATTCGCCCTTGTACATCCCTTTCTGATGGTGAGGAAGATGAAGACGATGATGATGATGAATGATGAAATAAAAATAAAGTATCAATGCATAGTGTCTGATGACCCCAAAGTTAGAGTCGTGCTCTAGCAGTTTGTTATGGATTGACTTAAATCTAGCAGAAGCATGCTGAAAGGATTTTACTTACCAGCATGGGGAGAGTATAGAGGTTCATCTGCTGTGTGAAGAGAGCTAAATTGGTTGGACTACAGTTTGTAAAAACAAAAACAAAAAACTAATTTTATTATCAAGACAAAACATTTGTTTCTTTCCAGTTGCAAATCTGTCTATAAATGTATCGCATGTGGTTGTGTAAGAAGTTGTGTAATAGGAAAAAAGTATACCAGCATCTTAATTATTGAGAAGAAATTTCTTTCAAATAAGGGCACTTACAAAAGCACATGTTAGATGGATATTTGTTCCTTTTGAGATTTACTTTTACAGTAGAACTTGTATTCTACATCACTCTTCAAATATTCTGACACATTTTCTTGAAAGGCCATTTTGTGAGATCTCACTAGTGCCCAGGTCAGATGGTGAGGCTTATTTTTTTGTTTGCACAAACTATCCAGAGCAAGTCAGAAGTACAAAGTTCATTATTTTATTAATATTTTAGTTACTGTTGTGCCCATTATAATAAAATCAAATCTTTAAGGAACAAACTGTGGAAGAAGAGCTACATTTTTCATTGAGTGAACTTATATTTTGTTTTCTGAAAAAGTCCTTTCTGCTCTCCATTAATATTTCACCTTGTAACATTTAATACTTTCTTCAGTATGCTTGAAATATTTATTTAGAAAAGTGACCTAAAATGTTATGCCAGAGATTACATACTAAACAATTGCGTGGAGTTGCCAACTCAAGTGTGATTTGAGAATTTCATATTGTCCAAACCGAGTCTTGCTGTGATATGTACAGTGTATCATTTTATCATTGAGTCTTTCGCCCTAGTTAAACATTGCAAGTGAAAACTACCTTTTACTAGGGGCACTCCTTGATCATTAGTGAGAACTCTTGGCAATTTAGAATGAAGGTTGTTTTTTTTTAATTAAAAGTGGCTTTTTAAAAAAAGCACTGTATAATATATTTCTCTATGTAAACCTGGGAATTTCTTGCATGTTGACTTTTGTGGCCATACTTAATATGTAAGGTTCATAAAAGTCTAAGTCCAGAGTATATTCATCAGTAGAAATTTTATTATATGTGATAACTTCAGCCATGCAATTCGTAATGACTAAAGTTTATCTTAAAACAACCTTGCTTAGAAACACTGAAGGTTAATGCCAGTTTTTTACATATACAATGCAATTCAGATCTTCTTTAATAAGCACTTTGAAAACTATTGATAGTGTGTGTGCGCGTGGCTGGTGGATAGGGAACTTTGCAGTAGATGACCTAGAATTTCAAAAGAAGACCCATAAAGTGCATATTTTTGTGTAGTTTAAGGCTATGGAAACACTAAAGAACTTGCTGCTTTTTCTTCCAAATGCTGCTTTAGATGGTATTGAAATGTGCACAACTCCTAGATAATCTTGGTGACAAAACACCAAAAATATAGAACTAATGAAGTGCTGTATTAAGTTAGCAATTTTTTCCCTCTCGGATTCCATTGACGTTTATTATGAAATGTGTCTTCACACTTTTGGCCATTTAGGTCTCCTTCGATTGGTGCATGCATAGATTTTCAGGTAAAAGAATGCATGTTTCTTTGCAGTATATGTATGAATTACCTGAGTGAAAATAGAAGAATCACAGATAGTGAACAGGTTCTACCTTAACATACAATCTTGATTTCAGTTTGTTTTCTAAATGCAGTAGTGGGGTAGATTGATACCTTGTCCTCATTCTTCAACGATGATGATGTTACCTTACAGTGAAATCCATGTGTACCATGACCAATGAGTAACTTAAGAGCTCATGCATTCATTTCAGTATGCTATATGAATGGTGTTGACAAACAGCAGATAACACTTTGCTTCATTGACATATCTTCCCCCAGATGACACATAGTTACTGCAAGTCATAAGAAGATTCAAATACCTTCCTTGTGAAATAATTTTTAACTTTTATTCATTATTCTGCCATTCTCCAACCAAATTGTTGCAAAAGCAAGCCTTATCTTGCCTCCAACAATATGGGTGGACTGTAACCAAATTTGAGTTCTTTTGAAGAAATGAACATCCTTTCATTTTTAGAGAGATTTAATGTCAGTTTACTATACAGGCAATTACAGGTTTTAATTTTAAAAAGCAAACCAAACCCCACACTGTCTAATATCTATGCCCCACTTTTGTTACAAATTGACACCCCTCATACTTTTTGTAGAGTTTTATTAACCATTACTGCTTTCTTCTAATCTATAAAATGACAGGTTCAGGCTAACAAGCCTCACTGTGTTTTCAAAATTGAGACTTTTTAAACAAAAATCCCTAGTTAAACCCCAACTCATTTATCTGTTGACAGTGCACCTCACCCACTACAGTAGATGAAGGTGTAAGCAATTGTCCTTTTCCCAGCACGGTAGCCAGTGTACATTAAATCTCCCCCTTGAAGGTTTATGAACATATATGTGCAGTTGGTGTGTAAGTCCTATATTGACCCAGTCTATATTAAATTTACCACTTGGCTTTTTACTGTTGAATGCTTACATAGCCCAGTACTTGGTTTTTCATTTCAAACTCTTGCCCCCCTCTGCATCTGGGAATTGTCTTGGACTATTCATGAATTCCTTACTAGAATTTAATTCCTGGGTCACTTTTGTTAAACCAGGGCATGCTGAAATCATCCAGAGTGCTGCTACAGCATAGCTTTTAACCAGCATTATTAGAATGTTTCATACTCCCTTAGCAAAGTAGTATTGCTGTTCATTTTGAAGAATGCAGAATTCTTGTGTTGCTTAATTAACTGCTTAAGGAGAAGTAACTTCTGTGAGCTTTACTGTATGAAGTGGTGACACTTTTTTTTTTTAAATGCCAGTTTTATCAGCACAGTCACATTTTTGTTACTTGTATGAACTGCTTCATGTTATCCTTGATTGATGGAAGTGCCCCCAGCCTTCCTTGTATTAGTACAAAAGCAGCAGTAAATTGGTTTGTCAGTAAAGCAAAAGGCACAAAACTTGAGCAGCAGCTATCTGGCATACATTTCTCTCCCCTCCCCTTGTATACTAACTTTTCAGTCTGAAAAAACTTGAGGCATACTACAGTCACCTTGCTTTGGACCCAGTAATATGTCAAGTCAGGCTGGATTCACATTCTCCCCAACTCCATATGACCACCTCCTTGCATATTTTGTTGTGTTTGTACTACAGACAGTTGAATCCCTCTGTACTGGTCACAACCCCAGAAGTACAGTGTTGTTTTTAAACTGAAGCCTGTTACTATGATACTTTGTAACACTTGGATTTTTTAAATTCATTTTTAGTTCTTGTTGAACTGTAAAACTTAATTGGAAGCTATTGTCTAAGTTTGGTATGATTTGCATCTAGTCTTATTTTTATAAGTACTGGATGAAAGTCTACAGCATCTGCCATTCTCTGAAAGGTTTGTGCCAGGACTCTTATCTTCCTGATTCAAAATTCACTGCTGGCAATGGATGCACTAGGAACCACTGGCACAAATTATTCTGTTTCCTAGAACAGTATTTACACCCATCTGAAATGCAACTGCTTATTTTAAAAAACGACAGTACCAACAAGTTATTTTTAAAATAGTCACTTTAAATCTTGACAACATGAATTAAATGTTTTATCTTCATTTTCATGTTTCCCAAATGTCCTCTCTCTAACTAACCTGTTTTATTCTCCTGGTTTCTCTATGCTGGTGTTTATGGATAATCAGTCATACTTGCTATGTTAGATCATTGACAAAAGGATAGTCACACAGCTATGAAATGTGACCTCTTTGTAACATGTTTGAAGCTGGTAAATAGCTTTTCCATTTAATTTAAAACAAACAAATACAGTTTTGTAACTAGAAACTTCTTGGTTTCAATTGTTTTTCCCCATGTCCAGTTATTTGCCCCATCTATTCAAGTGGATGTTGGCATTAATACAAGGATGGACCCTCCATGCAGTGAAGTTTGAAGCTGCTAGTGCTCAGACTTAGCAAGTTTCTGGAGAATCAAGTTTAACATTTTCTCTGTCTAGTGTAGATAAGTGTTAACACTTATTAAAAGGTGGTACAGCCAAGGGCTAGCTCCTTCCCAAAGCACTATGTTCACAAGGGTGAGTTTCTTTGATATGTAAGGTAAATGAAAGTTGCACAGAATTTAAATATTAGCAAGGTATGTATCCAAAATGCATTTTTCTGAGAAGTAAAAAATCATGGGGCAGAAGATAACACAGATGAGTTTTTCTAAAACTGAACTGACTAAGGAATCAGCAAGGTTAAAGTGAGTTTCTCCAGAATTTCTAAATTATAAATATCTACATGTGGCATAGAAACCTCAGGGCAGATCCTCAACTGGTGTAAATTGTCATAGAGCTGTGACAATTTATAGCAGGTGAAGATCTGCCCTACCTCACTGTGAGTTGTGCAGCCATGAGGTCTGTTTAAGAGGTGGGTACTAATGCTGTTCTGATCACATTTATAACTTACTTTTACATTCTCAAAGGGTTTCTATTTTTAAGCATATTAAAATTGCATTGAGGGCTCTACATTTCAGAAATTATAGAAATTTTATCACTTTTTATTGAAAACTGCACTGAACGCTAAATGTCCACTTTCACAATAAACAAATACAATAACGGTAACACACTAAAACAAAACATACTTCTGATAGCCATTGTTCTTTCTGTTTGGGACAGTTTAAGATTTTTTTTGTCACAGAAACAGGAATGTAAACCCCCCCCCCCCCCCATACAAAGGCTCAAAACAGGCCATCTTTTTAAACAAAAAGGCGATGATTCACAAAAGACTATGAATATAACATGTAACTAGTTGATACAAATCTAATAGGATTTGTTAAAATCAGTCACATCTAATAACACATTTTGAAGTGTCCTTGTATAAAATATCACGTGAAGAAAAGAAGACTCTTATCAATGTCTAAAAAAGTGGGTTTTGTTCATACAGTCTGACAAGTTACCATAAAAAGTGTTTCCTGAGACATACGGAAATGCAACATTATTCTTCTTGAACCCTTTCCAGCTCAAGACGTTTGCACTCGATAAAATAGCTGCAGATTTAAAACTGAGAAAATATATTTGAGTACAAATAGTGTGAGAAACTTACTTTTTTTTTTCTTTTTTCTTTCTGCATCCCTGGGGGGGCATAACTGAATTTACAGCTACTTTATTCAGTGTGTCGGTCAGATGAGAGAAACATTTCTACTTCCATGTTTTAGGAGGGGAGCTATTTAACTGACACCTTTTTTTCCACATCCTAACCTTCCTGGCCTGAATGGCTATATTAAAACTTTATTAAGAGAACTTTCAGTATATATTACTGGCCAGTTAGGACTGCACCACGACACTTTTTTTCTCATCTCTAAGCCAGTATTTTCTCCTCCTGTAAAAAGAGGTAACCAGACAAGTGAATAAAGAAGGGGCTGCATCCACATGATGGTTTCCTCTTAAATTTCTTATGTTAACTCTTTCAGGTTTGCTTGATGCAACACTGTAAATACAGGTGAATAGGCCCTGCTATTCCCAAGGGCTGAGAAGGGGAAATCTATTTTATTCTTGTGATTGATGCACAGATGAAGGAAACTTAACACATAGTAACCGAAGCTGATCATTAATGTATATCATCCTAGTTGTCAGTACTTCAGTAAAGCAGGTGACTTCTTCAGGGTTTCTCCTCAGTCTTGACTGTTATCGCATTGTAGTTAACACTGGAACATCAATGATGCATCTGTCCAAAATCAACATTACAAATTTTGTATCAAATTCCTTTTTTAGTTCCTGTATAACTTTTTTTTTCCAATGTCTCTTGGTCCCAAGTTTATTGAATAATTTTTAAATTAGCTGCTATTGCTCATTAGGGTGCTCCCTGTTGTCCCCATGTTTTGTGGGCTGGTTAGGAGATGGAGCTTGGGAAGGGTGTGCCACTGTTGGAAGATTGTGGGTAACGGGAATGCCTCCAGGTATGATGCCCTCCATTGCTGCTGGAATCCCCCCAGGTGCGACACTGACCATGCCAGGTGGATATCTAGGAAGAAACAGGTAATGATACCAATAGGCAAAAATACTGTAGAAAGACATGTATTAAGGAATAACCAGAACAAATTACCTGTGTAGTGGTGTCTATAATTCACCAAAACAGGCAGCAAGGTGTAACTATTTTAATACCTAAGACATTTAAAAAAAACAAAAAAACAAACCTACTATTTGCTCAAAAGCTTAAAGTTGAACTAATTTTTAAAGTAAAATAGTCCAGCTAGGGCTGTGCACATTTATTTTCCACATCACTTCAAGGGAGCTATGATCAGACAGGGAGAAACAAACTGCAGCTGGCGTAGTCTCTGTCCACTGGTGTAGTGATAGTAACAGTCATGCCAATACGCCTTCACCCCATAGACTAATCACATACCTCCATATCAAGATTTTTTTGAAGCAATAACATTGCAGTAGCCCTTGACACAAAACTACTTAAATGATAAATTTATAAGGAAATGGAATGAGGCTTTAGCCTTTATACAGAACCTGAAAGTCCTTCAGTAGATACACTAATGGCCACTAGGTGCTGATGTGAAAAGATCCCTCAATATGGACTTGTGTGATTTACAGCCATACCTTGTAACTGATGAAGACTTTAATGGGTGAAGAAGAGCACTTCCTCTATTATAAAAAAAATCCACTAGCGTGAGGGGGTGAAAAAGTAGGAGGAAAATGCTTTCAGCATTTGTTGTTACCGAAGTGTTTATATAAATGTTATTTCAAACTTTATTTAGGGTATTATTCCATGTTTAATCTCTTCTAGTGTAGAGAAGAAGCTCAGTCTCTAAACAGTACTACCATTGTAACCTAAGGGACAATTCCCATGCCCAGCTAGCAGGAAGTAAGGCAAGAACTGAAAAACTTCTATTTGAATTGGGTAAAACTGTTGGGGGGGGGGGGGGGGGGGAAAAAAAAATGTATTGAATATTTAAAATGCAACCAAGGCTTCCTTCACCATCAAGTATCATACTTCACTACCCTTTTTTGTCTTGCCTCGTGCCAGCCAGTTAGTTGCAATCCTTTAAAGATAAAGGCCCTGATGTGCTTAATTTTGCATATTGTTAGCGCACAGGCTTTATGCATTATTTTTTTAAATTAACTCATAGTTGCTCAAGCTGAGCTTTCCTATTGACACCACAACCACCCCATTATGTTTTTTCAGCTGTCTTAACCATAGAAATCAGCTTCTCACTTAGGAAGGATCTGAACACATCTACTGGCCTCGTGTTAATGTATTGCGTGAGATACAAGAATGTAGCCTGGCAGCAGGTTGTATGTAAAAGTGAGCTCAATGAGGTCCCTAACTTGCACTAGGTGTGCTATATCACCGAGACACACGAAGATATTCTAACTATATTGGCGTAATCTCTTCTAAAGGGAAAAACATCTGGTGGACCATTATTACCATGCAAACATTTCACTGAAGTCAGTCTTCTGAAAATGATTCTTGTAAAAGTGGACAACTAACAGTTTGAACCATGCTTGTGGAGCTAAATGTTTCATGGGAAGGTAATAAGTTGAACATACAGCTTGTATTCTACTGTGGCTATGAAGTTGATATAGATGGGCTGTATATCTGTGGGACAACCAAAGGTCATGAGGACACAATTTTAGCCATAAATATTCTTAACTCTGATGAATAAAAGTCTGGTAGCAGCTTACATGAAAAATAAGATGTGACAGGTGTAGCAAATACCTTTTGAATTCAATCCTTTCCGGGGGCATGAAAGTTGGAAAAGCTTACACTGCTTTAAAGGCCCAGGAAAATATTTCAATGGCTGCATTTATAGGGAAGAGCCAAGGGATGTTAGAGGGATGAATTTTGGGTTAGCTGACATAGGTGCTGGCAATGCTTAGGAGAATTTCTGGGCTGCAGGGAGCATACTGCAGCTACACCCGGCTGGGTGAGCTACTGAGTATTGTGCTCACTGTGGGATAGCAGCTATTATACCAGCCAGGTTCTAGAAAGTAGCAATGCACTAACCATGCCTCCTGCCAGAACCTCTCCATGCTGCCTAGAATTCCCCTCAGCTGTCTAATTAGGGCTGCTTTATGGTCTTATTTGAACTAGTGCAGTAGGGGAGCTGTCTGAGAAGCCAGGATCTAGAGCACAGTTTGTGCTCAGGCATGGGGCTAATAAATGGTGCAAAGCTAAAAGTAGGAAGGAACACAGCGAGCGATAGGGCTTGTAAGATGAGATGTATGCAGAGGGGGAATGATGCAGAACCTTGAAAGAGGACAAGGACAAATACCTTGAGCTTAGTATGAAGAAAAATGATGGGATTAAGAGGGGCAGGAGCCAATAATGCAGTCACACTCTGGCAGGGCATATGGTGATAAACACAGAGGGCAGACTGGTGGAGTTTATAGTAGACAAGATGAGATAACCAAGGCATGGATCAGAGATGGAGGGGACAGGACAGATGTTAGGGAAAGAAAGAAACGACATGATCTCACTCGAAGCCTGAGGTGGGGAGAGGCAGCAAAAGCAAAATCATGATGATTAACTTAGGTGCTGGAGGGTGGTGGCATTTTCAACCATAATAAAGAGAGGAAGAGATGTAGGTGGAGAGCAGAACCGATTCTGAGCTTGCAAAGGAAATGTGACAGCCAGGAAGAAATACAAGATGAGTCTGATGGAGAAAGATCTGTAAGTCATCAGTATGGAGGGGAGAGCTGAAACTAAGGCATCAAAAGCATGTGTAAAACTGGAGCAAGGGCCAAGCATGAAGTCCCTTCCAGCAGAGGAGCAGTCACAAAGGGAAGAGTATGTTCCAGAAGGAAAGTGCACAAGAGGGGGATGCAACAGACTCTGCTGAAGTGACAACAGCTCAAAGAGACTGAGGAGGGAGAGGCAGCCATTCAGATGAAGATAATAGTAGCTTTGGTATGAAATGGAGAGGGCAAGGGCTAAAAGAAAAGATGTGGGTAAGAAATTTCAGGAGCAGGGTTAGACTTACATGGAACTCAGAGGTGAAGGTGAGAAGGGAAGTAGATGGTTTCATCCTAATTGATGGGGGAAGAAAAGGCCATTGTCAATTATGACTTCTTAGTTCCACTGGCACAAGGATCTTGATCCTAAATTAGACCAACTGTGCTAAAAAGTTTGGTCCATGTTGGCCACATTTTCCAAGTTGTGGCTTCAAATGTTAACTTTGCTCATGAGCAAAAACAAACCAACTCACCCAACACACGCTGTGGACACACACATGTTGCATCTCATTAAAATACCTGGTATCCTGGCCTCTACTGCTACACCTGAAAAATGCGCTCATACTTTACAGTGGGCAAGCATACTCCAAAAGTGGCTGATCTACACCAATGAAAATATATTGTTAGCAATCTGTGCTGTACATCATATGTTCAGAGTACACATATCTGATTCACGGTATCTAAATGTGTTACACAATAAGCAGTGTGTGTGGTACACACTGTAAAAATGGTGTAAGTTAAACAGAGAAAGCAACAGCCTGTAAGCACAATACGTTACGCATTCTGATATGGCACATCTCAATGCAATTATGAGACGGCCCAAATGTAACGTTCTGGCTACTTTTTGATGCTAAATTCTATATTCTCCAGCAGAGTCATGACTAGTTTTGTAGATAGTCCAAATAAAATGAGTCGCTCCAGGCTACAGTGGAATCTATCCCAACATTTCTTTTGTACTGTGTATGACACCACTGTTGTCTGAACTGCCTCATTCATGCTTAATGATGAGCGTTTTGTACAGAGTTGAAAAGCAAACCATTTTACTCCTTCATTTCCTCCCCGCTTTGGTTACTGCGGCGTAAGTTAACTACACAACTGGCTATGGACATTTTAGTGACTGTTCTAATTGCCTCCCCTTTTAAAATAATACAAACATGAACGACTCCATTTTGATACTATTTTCTTGTACAATTAAGCTGTAGCCCATAATGGAATAATATACAGCCTTGGCCAAGCACTCAGTAGCAAACTGCCATTGTGATATGCAAAGCAGCTATAATAAAGGTCAGGATCTGGCCCCATATGTGGATTTTATAATCTGGCTGGGGGGGGGGTTCCTTAGTACGTGTGCTGTGGGAGGGCCCATAGAAGCGAGGAGGATGAATGAGCTAGAATTAATCTCATTCTTCAGATACCTACTTCCAGTAGAATTATCCACTTAAACGGGGACACTGTCAAATTATATCTTCATAAAACACAGTAACCTTGGTTACTAAACCCAGCTTACAGGGAAACTGGAAGCACTTTAAAAGCCTCATTTACTTTCTGCTGTTTATGACATTTAATTACTTTTTTTGCATCTCTCTCAGTTTGGACAAAGAAAATTGGGAAATCAGTTTCATTGTCCAGTTCTCATTTCCTACCACCATGCTGCAGTATTCTGGTTACAAACACTGCAGAGGAATGTCTATTAATTTAAAATAAACACAGGGAGTTTTTTTTTTTAAATCTTGGACTCATGGCCTCGGGTTTTGTAAGAGTTTGTTTCTATACACCTAAAACCAAGACTGCAAAACCTCCTGGAAACTGCTGGGTGCTCAGCACTGTTGAAAATCTAGGTGCCTAAATATGGATTTAAAAGTCTAGCATTAAGCCTCTTACCTCTGAAAATCTTGGCCTAAGTATGTGACCCAGCAGTATCCCAACAACATATCAGAGTACTAATGTAGAACATGATCTGCATGTATTTCTCTCTCAAAATCCTGTGTCCATCTGAGCCTTTGCCTCAAGTCCCATCTTCCTCCCCAGATACACTCCCCTGGCACCCCCAACCGCACACTTCTGTCTTTGTGAATAAAAGGCACAGGCTGTTTCCTGTACAGTGCCTATATTTTTATTTGTAAGTATTTCTGATTGTTCCACCCCCCCTGCTCGGCAAAAGCTCCACAGCTCCTTATAGAAAGTCTGGGGGGTATTTTTAGTAAGAATAATGCACTGAGTCTCAAGTTTTCCATCCGCTTCTTAGGCCACGGTGATGAGCATGGTGTGAATGGCTAGATTAAACAGATTAGTTTAAGACTGCCCGAAGCCCTTCGACAGAAGTACAGAACAAATCTAGAGAGATTCTGTGTACGGGCCATTTATGGAGATGCAGCGTTAGCAGCTGCTGTGATGTCTCAATGGAATAAATGTGTAAAATAAACTAAGCTCTCTATAGAATAAGTAATTTGAGCAGTGCTGATAATTCCTGCTGAATGACTACACACGCAGTTCCTCTACCTAGTCAAAGCCACAGAGGTTATTATTATTTTTTTTTAGCAATAGTTACTAGCAGCATTGTCACTGCATATGGAATTCCAGTCTGTATCAAACAGCAGTGAAAATACTTTTCTCCATCTTACCTGTATGTGGCACCATTGAGCTCTGGATGAAGTGCTTGCTGATCTATTACTGACCATGGGGCTGTTGTGACAAAGAATTCCTTGTTCACGCAGTTTCTTAGGCTTTCTGGGATGCGACCTGGAATATAGTTATTAAAGTTTAAAAAGTGTTAAGCAACTTATGGCCTTATCAAGATACAATTGAGCTACTGTTTACTGATTTCTACTGCGATTGCTAGTGTGAAGGAAAAATCACATTCCACAAACAGCGTGGAACGGTTTGGAGAACCCAGCAGTGTTTTTGGAGCCAGAATAGCAGTTCAGCATAGCAGGCTACTGTGCCTCTATTGCGGAAAAAAGAAAAGCCTGTAACTTGACTTTCTGCTGATTTCAGAGATGCATCTAGGCAACAAGCTTTGGCACCACCTAAGATAAATAACTTCCGTTGCAAGATGAAGTGTGAGAGCCAAAGTTTTGCTGTAATGTTATATATATATAATGGGCCCAATTCTTGGGTCAAGTTCAGCTGTGACTGCAGCAAGACCCACAGAGTGAGGTTTTGGGGCACAGGTGGCTTTATTTTACCCTTGTAGTCCTCTGACCTAGGGCTGGTTCCCAATTCACTTGCCAGTATAACCTCATGGCTGCCCTAGGTTACACTGGTTGGTACGCTGCCCACACCAGGTGCTCCTGTGGCACAGCCTTCTTCTCTTCAATGCTGGGTGACTACGATGACTGGGTGGAATACGGCTGGCTCAAGCCCTCCTGGTCTCCTCAATTATGTGCTCGTGTTATCTGCTCCAAAGGCACGAGGGAAGTTGGGGGCTGGATCTCTGGCATTTCCTTTTTGCTCTATGGTGACTGTGAGGGTTTAGCTGGGACATGTAGTGCTTTATGGTTAAAGTGCCTGGAGGCCTTGGGACACCAAAGCTCTCTGACAGTCACTGCACAATTATTCTGATTTATCAGAGCATAGGACATCAAAGGTTATTTTTCTACAGTCCTGGTTTGTTGCTTTAAAAGCGGCAATGATTAAATTACCCCTACTTACACACGGTCTGTGTCAGCCAGGCAGCCACGTGGTGCGCTGTTCATAAAGCTGCACTGTGTGTAATACCAATAACACTTATCGGCCGACAGTGCTTTACACAAAGGGAGCGAGGATCATTTCGCACAAGTCATGGAGAGGTTCATGGTTTGGTACCTTCCCCACTGGTAAAATGGGAGTAATGATGAATGCCCACTGACTTCGGTAAGAGCTGTGGGTGCTCAGCACCTGTTTCAATTGGGCCATATATGAACTGTCCAATGTAACAGCAACTCTGGCAAAGCCAGGTTTAGAAACCAGGGCTCCTGGCTCCTTGTCCAATCCATTGAAGCATGCTGTCTATTACAAAATAAACACAGGCTAAATAGAATATGCGTAAGATAAAAAGACAGAGTTAGATACCTGTGATTGCGCGACGGATTTCAGTAGCAGCAGCCTCTCTCATCTCTAGGGATGCCTGCTCGCTGTACCAAGCAGTGTGCGGAGTACAAATTAAATTAGGAGCATCTTTCAATGGGCCTTGAGCAAAACTATATAAATATGAAAAATCAGGGTGAAAGTTACAAATCGTGACAACCTAATGGCCAGCTTCCTTCACATGCAAGCCACTCTGCTCTAGCCACATGATTTACAGCCTCAGCAAATGTAGTGAACATGGAACACCATGGGTTCTCCCTCTGGTCTGAAACTGTTGAGTGGTGTCTGGCATTGGGAGAAGAGGTGCTGAAATGCTACTTTAGTGCCGGGCTTCAGGGGGCATTTTGGACTTTGCATCAGTGCCAGGGCTGGCTCTAACTTTTTTGCTGCCCCAAGCAGCAAAAAAAAGCGCCGCCCCGCTGAGCCCCCCTGCCCCCAAGCGCTGCGCCGTGCGCCGTAGCGCTCCCCCCACGGAATGCCGCGCCGTACTGCCCCCCACCATCCCAAGATTAGCCGCCCCTTACCAGGTGCCGCCCCAAGCATGTGCTTGGTTGCCTGGTGCCTGGAGCCGGCCCTGATCAGTGCTGAAAAATTTATCAGCAGTTGTGATAAAAAGAGCAGGTGGATTTGACAGCCTTTTATAAACCTGCTGGATGATTGATTTTAATACTTCCATCACTAGTATTAATGAGGAGATAAATGACTGGGAGTCTCTCTAGCAGCAACAATAATTCATCTGTCTCCAGCAGTGTTTCTTCTCCAACACTATGGACTGAAGGAGCAAAGTCACTAATGCTGGAGACTTGAAGAGACACGGTCAAGTCATTTGAGCACTTGAGTTTGTAAGTTTGTATAGAGTTATACGTATATAAATAAAGAGAAAGCTTTCTCAAAACCGTCAACAGAAATATGTCCGTGATTTGCAGTAACAGTTTTCATTTGCATTTATAAACAAATATTCTCCTGTAGTGTCTGCAATGCAAACGCAGCAGACTTGTGCTAGTGTCGGAAAGTGAACTCTTCATGTTTATTTTCATTGTCCAGTGGAGCATTCTCTGTAGTGAAACAGGACTTTTAACCTGACACGGTCCCTTTTCAACTTTGTTTATAAACCAAATTTTTAAATTATTAATAGTCTCAAGACTTCCTTGGATTACTGGTTCTAGAACAATGCCTACTGTTTTCTCTTTCATAGCACTAGGAATTCCAGTCTCAACATTGACAGGGCCCAATCGCGGGAGCTGGTGTCAATGGGAATAAATGTGAGCCCTAAAATAGCAGTAAGATGAAAAGTGAATTAACTACACTATGTATAAGTAGCTTTTAATTTAAAAACAAAACAAAAAAACCCCATTGTTTACCTAAATGGCTCTGATTCATGCACATCAAGCGCTGCTCCTCGTATCCTTCCTTCCTTCAGGGCTTGAGTTAAGGCTTTCTCGTCCACAAGCCCACCGCGTGCTGTGTTTACTAGGAATGCTCCCTGCCTCATCTGATGGAAGCCAGGAGGAAATAAGAGAATATTCAATATGGTTATTCAATGACTCCTCACTTCTCACAACATGGATTTAAATGCTACAGTAGGTACAAGCACTGTATGCAGAATCTCAGAACACTTAATATGGTAAATACAGGCAGATTTTCCTTGCTGAAAAGATTACCTCTGAACACATATGTTTTGCATATTGACTGCGCAAGGTTGCACAGTGTAGGATTAACCCCAAAAGAAAACCTTCCAAGCTCGCAAGGAGGTTCTTGTGTTCGCTTACTAACAAAGGTTTTTATATCAAAAGCCTAGGCTCTAGTTTGTAATGTCACACAAAATAGGCTCCTGTTTCTGTCTCAGCAACTGCATGAATGGGCTCTCTTACCTGCTATCACCTGGTACCATCACCTAATGTGCAAGAGACAGATGTAACTAACTACTCAAAGGTAAAATCATCACTGGTATCATCACTATTATACTGTTCTGGGTTTTCAGCACGAACCATAAAATGATCTTCTTTCTTTTATCGAAAAGGTAAATTACCTGCTTAATCGTGAAGTCATTGATAAGGTGGTGATTATGTTCGTTAAGGTTACAGTGCAACGATACACAGTCACTCTGATATAGCAGGTCCTGGAGTGTGTAGACTCGCTGGACGCCCAGAGACCTTTCTATCCCATCCTGCAGGTATGGGTCGTAAAATATCACACTGAATCCAAATGCCTTGGCTCGAACTGCAACTGCCTGCGCAGTGCGACCTACGTATCAAGAAGAAGAAGAGAGGTTGTTGAGACACTGCAGCACTGAATCTATACAACAATGTTCAGTAGGCAAAAGATCCATTTACTGCCACTATTTGCTCCCATGTATTTTCTCCTTGTGCCACAGCAAATTCATTCAGTCTGCACTGATTCTGCCTGCTCTCGTTTATTTATTATCACATCTGTTTGTCAGGAGGTGCTGAGGTGCGGGGCTTTTGGAAGAAAGAATGACATGAGCAGTGGCTAGAGCCAGGCAAGAGGTACAGAAGTTGCCCTGCACCACTTCTCTAATACACCTACATAACCACTTATTTAGCTCTTAGGACTCTTCCAGGAGGTGACCTGTGGCCTGATGCTGCTCCCATTGGCTGTTAGGCCCCGATCTTCAAATTATTTAGGTGCCTATGGGCCTAGACTAGTATCATACTCCTGTACTGTACTTAAGTCATGTGGCTGACATGAGAGGTGCAGAGGGGAAAGCTAGTGTAATGAAAAGCATTTCTCCTTAAAGAGGCATGGAGCGTTCTGAGGATGTGAGCCGAGGCCAGGGCTAGCAATCTCAATGGAAGACACATAGCCAGGAACTTCGAAGCCAAGCTCTGAAACTTGAGACAGGCCAGTGAAGTCCAATGCCACAGAGGGAATCAGATTCTGCACCTCTAATAAGCGACAAGGAGTCCTGTGGCACCTTATAGACTAACAGATGTATTGGAGCATGAGCTTTCGTGGGTGAATACCCACTTCGTCAGATGCATCTGACCAAGTGGGTATTCACCCACGAAAGCTTATGCTCCAATATGTCTGTTAGTCTATAAGGTGCCACAGGACTCTGTCGCTTTTTACAGATCCAGACTAACACGGCTACCCCTCTGATACGTTGCACCTCTAATGTGTACAGATTCATTAACCAAGGGCTGCAAAGTCCTTCGAGCAGGAAAAAGGCTAAATATTATCACTAACCCCCTGCACTGCCCATTCTCCCGCCCCATCACTCACTGGCACATTTATGCCAAACTTCTGTCTGCAGCAATCTCAGCCCCGAACCTGGTGCTTACATCACTTCAATTCATTCTGCCTTTGGCTTAAGAAAGAGCAAAAAAAGTAACCAAATGTGTCATTTAACGCTCCCCTGCGCCGGTAACACAAACCGCCTGCCTTTGAGGCCTCCCCTCCCTGCTGCAGCCGTGACATCTGTAAGCCTCTTTAATTCTCAGGATCGACTGTCTAGCTGTTGACTTATCTGAAGGGCAAACACTAACCATACAGCACAGCGTGCAGAGGACTAGGCCTAGAATGCACCTTTACAATACAAGCAGCAATAGTGGTAAAAGGACTGTCCATTAAGCATTTGCCATGTTATTTAAAAGGTTGCTGTTTGAGTAAACGTAACTATCTGCACCCCTGCAGCGCTTGGCTCTGAGGTCAGAATTTGCAGCTACAACCCCACCAGGGTAGGGCCACATTCTGTGTGTTCTCTGAGCAGGTCAGGCCATGAGGAGCTGTATTAAGAAATGAAATCCTTTATGAGGTGCTTTTGTTCAAGCAGACAATGCCAAAAAAAAAAAAAAACACACCCACAAAAAAATAAAGCCCTAGTTGTAAGAGCAACTTGTTTGCTGTAGGCTTTTTCTTCCATACTCTTGCTGAATGGCTATTTAATTGGGCATGACTAAGACAACTGTCATGGTTCTGAAGCAAAGGTTTAATAAGCCTATTCTGATAAAGAGGGACAGCTGCAGTGCAATCAGCAGGTCATTATCCACAATGTCGTTCCTATTCAATGTCATTGCCTGGACTCGGCTACCCAAGTTCTACATCAATACATGCCCCTTCATTCCTCATTCGTCTGTCTGGCAATGTAAAGAAAGCCAAATAACCAGGCACTGTCCATTCATGTTGAAGTACTCATTAGAATCAGGCTATGTGAGTCCTGTGCTGCGACTGCCTGAAAAGCTGCCCTTACCTGAGTACTTCATACAAAGCATCCCCTGTCTACAGACCAGGCCCATTCCTCAACACAGCAGAGCTTTAGCACCATCATTTTACTGCCCCCTTTTGTCTGGGGCTAGGTGATGCTGAGGGACTCTAGTTGAAGGAGATGGAATTCCAAGGAGTGCTGGAGCCTTTCTCCTCCCTCTAGCAGCAAGCTCTAAGCTTGGGCCTGTGGTTACAGGAGCAGGCCCTGAGTGTGTTATGATGCGAGGAAAATGAAAGAATTTTCCAGACCAAGTCCAGCCATTCAGTGCCTCTGTCTTCACGCAGCCCATGACAGGGGCCAGTGCCTCATTTCTGAATATTTTATTTTCCCAACGAACTGCTTCTGAACAAAGTGGGCCAAATTCACCTCTCATGTAGCACCACCGAAGTCACTAGAGTTACAGCAGGGATGCAATTGGCTCATTGTCCGAAATACCAGTGATAATGTGGCTAGCCCGGCTCAGTGCCCTGCGTGTGGACTACTTATGCTGGGGGATGTACAATACGAACAGCATGCTTACACTGGCTCTGGAATAACAACAGAACGGCCATTCTGGCTCAGACCAATGGTCCATCTAGCCCAGTAGCCAACAGTGGCCGTGTCAGATTCTTTAGAAAGAATAAACAGAAGAGAGCAATTATCGAGTGATTCACCCCTGGCATCCAATCCCAGCTTCTGGCAGTTAGAGGCTTAGGATACCGGGGCATGGGGTTGCATCCCTGATCACCTTGGCTAACCGCCATTAATAGACCTATCTTCCACTAATTCAGCTCATTCTTTTTTTAACCGAGTTATAGTTTTGGCCTTCACAACATCCCCAGCAATGAGTTCCACAGGTCTTGTGCTAGGGTCCCCTGTCTATAGATGGTTACCTCAGAAGCGTGTATCACACGCTCACAGCAACCATGGGGCAAGCCTCATGGTGGATTGTCTAATGACAGTTTCAAATGCTTAACCATGGCCCTGTTTTAAAATGTTTCAATTCCAGTTGTGTTCCCACAAAGATGCATGTAACAAGTAATCACTGCCAAACTATGGCCAATAGCGTTTCCCCTTCTTCCCTGTCCAAGTTCCACCTTTTGTCTATTTAAACTGTTTTTTTCCTTTGGGTCAGAGCCTGGAGGGGGGTTTGCTTTTCTCCGGAACTGGGCAGCTTCTGCACAGCCTTAGTTGAGCTGTGGCTTCCTCTTGGCAACATGTGGCAAGCCATCAGGTACAAGCTTTCTGGCAATACATATGCAGCTGCTATGTCCCCCATCTGCAACACGGGCAACATGGCTATTTTTAGATTTGTGTCCTTAGCCACTCCATGGCTGCACCCTAATATGATTCTTTTCATTTTCACCGATGCTATTTCCATGAACTATTTCGGGTTCCATGAATTAGCATTTTCCTACTACATTTTCATAGGAGAAGAGCTGGAAGGAAATTGTCAAGAGGACACACTTCCTGTCACAGAAATGCAGGAGGGCAGGGCCAGCCTTAGGGAAAATGGCCCCCTGGGCAAACTTGTATTTTGGTGCCCTTTCTTTGATTTTGAGAACAGCAGCATGGGGTGCAGGGTGCAAGGACCAGCCTCTAGCTCTGGAACCTGGCCGGGCTGCACGGGGAAGAATTTCTGAGCTCGGGGGCTCCCCCAGCCATATACACCCTGACTACCTAGCAGCAGGAGAGTGGGAGGCGGCGGCAGTGGTGGAGTGGAGGTGAGCTGGAGCGGGGAGCGGTTCCTCTACCCCCCCGTTACTTCCTGTGCCCCCCCGGTTACTTCCTGCGCTCCCCCGCCCTAGTTCACCTCCACTCCGGAGCAGGCGGAGGTTGCGGGAGGGAGAGGGAGGGGAATGCGGCACCACGAGGGGAGGAGGCGGGGCCGGGGATTTGGGGAAGAGGTTTGGAAGGGTCAGAGTTGGGGGATGGGGGGCCAGCCAAATTTTTTTTTGCTTGGGGCGGCAAAAATCCTAGAGCCGGCCCTGAGAGGGACCCACTCACGCAGAGGGAGAGCAGTGCCCAGAGGCAGTAGGAACTGGGACGGAGAGGGAATCATTCTCTGCAGGGAAAGAAGATGGAAAAACTATTTCATTACATTAGGGCCTGGTGTTAGCTTCGTAAAACAGTTTTTAACCAGTACCCTTCTATTTCTTTAATGAGGGATTTTTCAATACAATAAAAGGACAGGGAGGGCTGAGCACCAGGCTAGGCGCCAGGCCTCCTGAGCTGGAATCCTGGTGGTGTGACCTGGACAACTTACTTATTCTTTTTCCTTCACTTTCCCCAGTTATTAGAATGCACAATGCCGACCTACCTGCATCCCAGGGGTACTGGCAGGATTCATTAGTGATGGGCAGTGACGAGGAACAGCATCACACAAAGGCTACATATTGTTAGAATATATCTTCTATCAACCTTGTACTCTAACCACTGGCCAGTGCTTCCACGCTGACATTTAATGTCTGGCCTCATGCCCAACGTGCAGCGAGACACTGTCATGACGTACACCAGCAATGTCTTATTGCACACCAGCCGTTAACACAGGGCCCTCAAACTTCAATAGGCTGAGAGACAGAGGGAGGGTGTCTGCACAGCAAAAAATCCCTCTGGCCGGGAGTCTCAGGCTTGCAGGGCTCACGCTGCGGGGTTGAAACCAGCAGTGTAGATGTTCGATCCTGGACTGGAGCCTGGGCTCTGAGACTGCCCCTTTCCCCCCTCCCGCCCCCCCCCAATGCTGGGTTTCAGAACCTGGGCTCCAGCCCAAATATCTACACTCCTATTTTTAGTCCCACAGCACAAGCCCCGTGAGCCTGTCAGTTGACCCAGGCTCTAAGACTCATTGCTGAGGGGGTTTTGTGGGGGTTTTGGTTTAGCTGTACCCACAGGTACATTCTAGCCAGGTCACTCACTAAATCTGCAGCCCAGCGTTAAAGCATCTTTAATTGCACATTAGCCACAATGCCAGTTATCTGTGCTACTTTCGCTCCACTGTAAGTTAGATTCTGGCTTGGCTTTACGTAGCCATGCAGAAGGCATCCGGGGGAGCGAGACTTCCCTCTCCTCTGCAGCATCCTGGAATTTCCCTTATGCACTGGTGGACAGGGATTGGGCTCTGCTCCCAGCATGGCAGAGTCAGAGCAACTGGGTCATCAGCGGCAGCAACTCTGGCTCTAAAAGCATGAGCCGCTACTGCCTGGACTAAAAGACTCAGCTCTCAGCCAAGGCTGTAGCAGGCTCAGCAACTTCTGGCCCAGCCACCACCAGAGGGGAAGAGAGTGCCATACTAAGTGATTGTGGGTTACTTGCGGGAGGGGAATTGTAATCTTCTCTGAGGAGTGAGCAGGGAGTCCAGAAGGAGCTAGGTCTCTAAGACACAGCTCCCTCCTTGAGTGGCTCCTGGGGGCAGCACACATTCACACACAGGCTGGTTCATGTAAACCTGTGGATAAAATCATTGCTAGCAAGAGGATACAGAAATTGTTGCAAAGGTTCATGGTCACACTCCAGAGCTGCACTCTAGAGACAAGAATGTGTGGGAAGATACAGCCTGAAACAAGGCTACCAGTGTGTGTGTGCAGAACCCTTTGGGAAAACTACCACAGGGTAAAGTAGGGTTACCATCCATCCGTATTTCCACGGACATGTCTGGCTTTTGCGTCTTTAAATAGCCGTCCGGGAGGAATTGGTAACAAGGTTATAAGGTCCGGGATTTTTCCGCCACCCCTCCCTCCCTCCCCTCCATGAAGAGTGCAGAGTGGTTGATTGGGCGGCTGGGCCTGATTGAGCCGCTCCCACGGGCCTCCAGCAGCCAGAGCCCCTCCCCTGCTCCCCCCCTGCTGCCTGCAGCCCAGTGTAACAACACAAACAGCCCCACCGGCAGCGTGTTTTGGCTACACGTGGAGCCAGCATCTGACCAGCATGGGCATGGTAAGGGGAGTCCTGGGGGGCAGTCATGGAGCAAGGGGAGGGTTGGATGGGCCTGTCTGGGGGTGGGGGTCTGAATATGGGATGGGGGGGGCAGTGGGTTATATTCTTTTGTGGTGCCCGAGCTCCAGCAATATCCAGGGCCGGGGGCCCTGCTCCAACAATATTTGGACCTGGGTCTCTCCCCCGGCCCTGCCTGCAGCAGGCCCCGGCCTCCACCTGCCACCTCCCCCCACGTGTCCCCCCCCCGCAGATCTCCCCCCGTCCCTGCCCGAAAGAAAGCAGCCCACCCCTCTCCCATGCCTGTGCTGCCGGAGTAGCACATTCCTACCCTGCTCCCGGCAGCAACTGCTGTCTGCTGCCCCAGAGTCCTAGTGCCCCCCATCCACTAATGGCAAAACAGGCTGCCCTTACCCTGCCCTTCCACCCTAGCCCTGAGCCTCTCCAATGCCCCAAACCCCTCATCCCCAGCCCCAGCCCTCATCCCCCTGCACCCTAATCCTCTGCCCCAGCCCTGAGCCCTCTCCTGCATCATGAACCCCTCATCCCCCTGCACCCTAATCCTCTGCCCCAGCCCTGAGCCCCCACCTGCATCATGAACCCCTCATCCTCAGCCCCAACCCTCATTCCCCTGCACCCTAATCCTCTGCTCCAGCCCTGAGCCCCCTCCTGCATCATGAACCCCTCATCCTCAGACCCACAGCCCTCACCCCTGCACCCCCTCCTGCCCTCAAACTCCCTCCCAAAGCCCGCACCCCTCACCCCCTCCTGCACACCCACCCCCTGCCCCAGCCCGAAGCCTGCACCCAGCACCCAAACTCTATCCCAGAGCCTGCACACTGCACCCCTACTGCACCCTAATCCCCAGCCCAGGACCTGCACCCCAGACCTCCTCCCACCACCCAACCTAGCGGCCTAGAAACACTGTTAAATCGGTGGAACCCCTAGCATGGCTGCAGTTGTATTGCTACAAAAGTGCTCAGATCAGTAGTGCACAGTCCAGTAAATGTAGCAAAATAAGCTATGCTGATATAAAAGTTCTAAGTCAGGGATGGGGAACTTTCAGCTAGTGGAGGGCCACAAAATCCATTCCAATCCTTTGAGAGGGTCCTGAGGGAGGGAGCCTGCCCCGCATTTATGCCGCACTATTGGCTCCTCTGCCCCGGGGCTGGGCCCGGCTCCCCACTCCGGCCTGTTGGCTCTCGCCACAGTATCATGTCACAGCCACCCTGCCCCCTTCCTGGCCCTGATACCACCAGATCGCCTGCCCCAAGTTGGACACCAGGGGTCCAAATAAAATGATCTATTTAGTGGGATGCAGCCCCCGGGCGACCAGTTGCCCATCCCTGATCGAAGTCCTGAGAGTCGTACTCCTCCAAGGTCAAGACTCCATTAGATCACTGCAAAAGCAGATGGCTCTGCTTTGGATATTTTGTCCCCCAAAGTTGCCAACATACCAAATCCAATGAGGCCGAGAGTTTCTCCTCTGATCCGAGCTGCTCCTGAGGCCACCTCCCTTATCTGTTCCACACTCTGCACCCGGGTCCCTTCCCTCAGTGCTTGATACAGCCACGTGTTCCGCCTGTAGAGGTTTAGGACATGGCATATGGTGGAATCTGCAGTCTCTTCCACAGCTGCTGATGGGATATTGCAGACAGCAATCCCTGGAGAAGGGGAGAAAAACCCAACAAAATCACAATCTTAGAGCTGCGCGATATAGTCACGGAAACACCAGCAAATCTCCAGGCTGCTCACTAATGAAACTGTTGTATGTCCAGGAAACTGAGCTGAACCATTTCTATGTTCCTTGATACCATCAGTGGACCATTTCCCAACCCAGCATGTAGGCGGACCTGCTCAAAAAATCACATGACGGCGAAAGGAATTTTGTGGCAAACTCCCAATATCACCTTGAAATTGTACTACGAGATGCTGCTTCACAAAGCACCAATCTCACAGCTGCAGCCTGTGGACTACGTAAGAAATAACATACATAAGAACATATGCTTGGCATACTGGATCAGGCAAGCAGGCTTTCTAGGGAGGTATCCAAACACTGTACTTCCCAAGGTAGACTTTTTCCCCACCGGTTTTAAGCTAAAAACTCAAGACACTTTTTAAAGCTAAGATTCCATTTATTTTAAGCAATCCTAACTGCTAACAACGAATCCGATTTTGATACTTATAAAACAGTATTCTTTCCCCAATGAACCAATTAGAAGTTCTTTTTAAATGTAATACCAGCAGTACAGTTATAACAGGAATGTTACTGATCTGTTTTCTTTACTTTAGCTGCATATAACATATCAGTGTATTAATTTTCTGCAGTGAAGGGGTGAAGCAGTTCCAAAGCATGCAAGTCCCAGCCAGGCCCATTGTTCCTTCACAAAGGCTGGTTTTATAAGCTGCAATGAGAGTCCTTTCACCTCTGAAATGTCAGTCTGCTGCATTTCTATACAGAGCAAGCGTCCCGCCACGCACACACAAATAAACTGGTGGGACCTCACCACCGGGCCACAGCAGGGCAGCGATATTGGCCAATGCAGCTGGTAGTTCTCGGGACAAAAACTCAACCTTTTTGATCCTATTCCGTCCTTAATTGAGGCTGTTATGACATTGTTGCACAGTGATGTGTGGGAAGAAGGGGGTTCCTTGGGAGCTTCTGGTTTAAATTCTACCACCAGATCGAGGGAAGATTTGGGGTGATTTCTGTCTCTGATGGGACTCACCCACTCTCTGGCGCCCTGCCAGGATTACTTATCCTTCAGGCTCTTACAAACATGTCTGAAGAAAAGTCTGCACCAAGGGTCACATTTTTTAAAAAAATTCCCAGGGCAGCCTGCCCTCGCCATACCAACAGGCCACCACACTATTTCCCATTGCACTTGCTGAGCACTCTTAGAAACAGGAAAACAGTATAAACATGTGCTAAGCTCCCCTGAAAACCAGGCTCTTACTGCACATGTGTTTTCTACGCAGCCTTTTCTCTCTCCTTGGTGATAAATAATGAGAATTGTTTAAACGGTAAAACAGAGATTTCCCAGCCCTTCACTCTCCCTCTCTGCAATGAGTCTGGCGCGGGGACACAGGATCACTCCAGGCAAAGGGAGAACATTTTTTGCATCAGTCCCTCTTTTTTTGCCTATGTGAGAGTCAATAACCATTTTGGGTAACAGTTTTAAAAGTGACCAAGTGGTTTAGAAGCTTATATTTCATTGAAAGTCATGGCAGTTTAGGGTCCTAAAACTCCAAGGCCAAGATCCTCAAAGGTATTTCAGCAGCTAACTCTCAATGAAATCTATTTAGGCACTGGAATACCTTTGAGGATCTCAGAGTAGCAGCCGTGTTAGTCTGTATCCGCAAAAAGAACAGGAGTACTTGTGGCACCTTAGAGACTAATAAATTTGTTAGTCTCTAAGGTGCCACAAGTACTCCTGTTCTCTTTGAGGATCTGGCACTTTCGGGAGTTTTACCCAAACATTGTGACTGCATTCCTTTTAATCCTTTCCCTGGAAAGAGCAGTCATAAGGTTTGGAGCCCCATCTTGTGGTAAAGGGTCTGAATCCCAGTCCTTATTCAGGCAAACTCATATGAAAATCCCTACAGCCCAGATCCTTAAAGGTTCTTAGGCGACTAAGTCCACATTCAGGCATTACTGATATTCTCAAAGCTGACACCTAACCCTGGAGGCACCTCCAAATGCTGGTCGGCTTTTGCAAAGCCACCTAAATGGTGATGCTGCCCCACAGCTAATGAGCAGCTTGGAGGCCTTGCTCAAGCTGACACCCTGTAGGCCCCTAAGCCAGAGTCTCAAATTGGGCAGGGGAAGGGGAACACCTATCTCACCAGCAGGGCCAAGTCCTGTAGGTGTGCTCAGAGCATGATTAAGCCACACCTGTCACACCACAGCAGGAGGACTGGATGCAGGTCTCCGATCGATGGGGGCAGCACAGCTCCCGTACAAAATACAGCTGGGACAAGAGCGAGTGTGGGAGAGCGCGAGCAGAAGAGAGAAAGTTTGTTTTAGCTGCCAGGGCATGGGCTACCTAAGCAGCTGACCTGTCTTTGGTGCCTCACTCCAGGAGAGGGTTCGCAGCTGGGACTGCCACATGGAGGGAGGCGCCCAGCAGCCAGCCGCACCAGGTCAGCCGCTTGGGTGCCTACGCTCTTCTCCTTGCCCCAAGTCCTTCCTCGGGATTTCACTCCCAGCTAGCTTAGGCGGCTCCCATGCCAATTCCTTCCTTAGGTGTCTAGCTCTCCCTAGGCACTATATGGGGAGCCTAGCACAAGACTGACCATTCCACCCGGCAGCAGGCTGCCTAGGGGTAAGTACTGCTGGGTTGAGCAGGGCAACGTCTATGTACTATGCCTTTAAGGATTTACGCATTGGTCCTTACCTTGTGAGAAGAATCTATGGGCTATTTGTGCATGTAGGCAGTGCACTGCCGCCGGCCTGCCTGACAGGGACAGATTTAAGAAGTGAGGCCTAGTGGACAAATTAACTGAAGGGAAGGGCAATATTAAAGCCCAGTGCGGCACTCAAAGCTTGTCTTCACTGCAGAGTGAACCCTCGTTATAAAAAATGTTGTCCTAACTCGAGTCCCATCCACACACACAACCCATTAACTCCAGAGCTGTGGTGCTTTTAACTCACGCTGGCTGGTCCGTCGGGGGGACAGGACAACAGCTCATCAGCTACTAACACAACCACTCCGTGCTGCTAACATAATGGCTGGTTGTAGCGTGCGTGTTATTTCACTCTCACTTGAGCTAGGCTAACTCGAGAGGTTACTCCAGTTAACTCTGCAGTTAGGACATAGCCTCAGTGGGGCAACCTGTAGCAGCTGAAGTGACGGGGGGAGGGAGGACACAGCTGTAACGGCCAGAGAGGCAGATGGACGGGGAAGTTCCCCCTCTCCCCATACAAGGGAGGGGCAGGCTCTCACCTGCCACTAAACCTTCCTTCTCCCATCACTTGACAGTCTCAAATAGCCTAATGCAGAGTGGTAGCTAGCCCGCTCCTGCATGGTGGAGGGGTCACTCCTGGCTACGGATGTAGGAGAAGCAGCAGCAGCTGCCGCCGTCCTGAGCGGGCTCTGGTGCAGTCTGCAGCCTTGTCAGCATGGAGCAGGTGAGGCTGAGGTACAGGGTTTGCAGAGTTCTCACACCGCTAGAACCCCTTTGTTAAGGTAACGGCTGCAGGCCTGGATCAGCTGATCAGGACACCCATTAGAGCCGACACTGCTGAATTAGCCAGCTCAGCAAGACCTACAATTGTGTGCTCAGTCCTGCTCTCAAAGGCCTGGGTGCTCTAAGGCCTAGTCTAGCAGGTGGGGAATTCTGCATTCAACTATTCACAGGAACAAGCAATTGGTACAGCACCCCCCTGCAGACATGTTCTTTTACTCTGCCCCCATACTTTCAACATGCTGCATATTTTTGCATTGACAATGCTAAAATGTACCATAGAGTTTGCTGGCAGAGAGGTAAGTCACTGCGGAGAGGAGGGGAAGAGGGGGCTGGGAACGCCCCAACCAGTGGCTCCTACCTTGAGCCTGGCTCAGCTGCTAGTCCCTGCAAGGAGTGACTTGGGTTGGGTCAGACCCACCCCCAACTGCAGGAAGCTCCGCATCTCCCCCCCTCCCCTCCCCCGCTTCCTGCCCCCATTGCCTCTCAGCCACGGTGGGAGGGGTCCCTGTACAGGGAGCTGCTCTCCCGTCCACCAAATCCCCATGCATCCGGACACCCCCCAGTCCCCCATCCCGCTGAGCCTCACCCCCTGCATCCAGAGCCCTGGACCCCCTCTGCCAAGTCTCACCCCTTACAAGCCCCCCACACTCTAACCCCCACCCCACTGAGCCCCAACCAGCTGCACCCGGACGCCCCTGCTGAGCCCCCTACACCCAGACCCCCCCCGCTACCCCTATCCCCCCCATGCTCCCTGTAGAACCCCAACTACCTTTACCTGCACCCGCCCTGCAGAGTCCCACTGTCCCTGCACCTGGAACCCCCCAACAAGCCCGTGGGCATCCAGCTCCCCACCACACCTGGACTCCCCTCTGAGCTGCCCACACCCAGATTGTCCCACACAGAATCTCCTCATCCCACACCTGGATCCGCCCACACTGACCCCTCTACACTTGGGTCCTACCTGGCCTGAGCCTGCCTGCCCTCACCTGGTGCAGAGGAGCAGGGCCCTGGAGGGTTTCTGAGGCAGGCCTGGCCCTTGCGCTGTGTCAGCCTCCACATTTATTTATTGACAAATAAAATTTGCAAGAATTTTAAAAATATTGTGCGCAGAATTTTTGGCACAGATTTCCTCTGGGAGTAAATGTTTGTACTGCAAATCTTGTAACATTGGCCAAAGTAAAGGTCCGATCCAAGCCCACTGAAGTCAATGACAGCCCTTCCCCTGACTTCAGTGAGTTCTGGATCAGGCCCTAAAGCATTTATATGTCTATCGTTCTCAGAGGATGTGTAACTCTAATTAATGCTGAGAGGTGTTACACCCACTGTATAATGTGCATGGTGACGGGGAGATGGAGCTGAGGGAGGGGTAGGGTAAGGCCCCATAGGGTGTAATATGAAGTTAAAGTCTTCAAATGTAAATAATTGTACAGCTTTTGTTTATTTTTAAAAGAAAACACCAAGGAGCTGTGCAAACTATAGTCAAACTGTGAGCAACGTGTCAACAGTCCACAGCCAAATGAACATATTTTTGTAGATAAACACTTCAGCCAAGTATCTAATTCAAAATGATTGTTCCAAAGAGCACGCATTTTCTTTAGTTTTACTAAGATTTTGAAGGGATGAATTATGTTAACACCAGCCTATCAACAAACCTGAAAGAGCTGTGTTCATCTGGCAAGGCATAAATATCAGTTTGATTTTATATGCTAATGGTATCCATTAGTGGTAAAACAATTCACGATGCTCCTTGCAACAGCTCACTAACATTTCTGTAACACACAAATATGGCCAATATTATTATGACCCTTTAACCTAGTTAAGAATGCAACATTATTGTGATGGCGAGCATCACCAGGAGGCTGCCACACATAATCTTCGGGTATCTTTTTTTTTTTTTTTTTTTCCGGGTGGGGTTGGGGATAAGAACAAGTTTTGACTCTTAGGAAGACACGATGCACTGTTGCTAGTCTGGGGTTTTGCAAGGCTGTGTGCAGAGGCAGCTTCAGGAGAAAGGAAGCTGTGTGACATGCAGCAGAGTTTGCTCTCTGTCTTGGGCTCTGATTGGAGTCAATACTTGAGGCACAGCAGCTCCCTGGAAACTAGACATTGTTGTTGGGCTGAGATTCCTGGAAGATGGGACTACCCTGCATGCTGTTTGACCACACTTGTCCCAGGACTGATCTATGAGTCTAAATAAAATAAATCACTCATAGAATATACCCAGACAATACTCCACTGACTTCCCTATCCACGCCGATGTGATAGTGGCCAGAAAGACCATCTTAAGGGTAAGGTTTTATTTACACACATACACAAGTCCTGGGGCAAGGGTGGTTAGTAATCTGACAACAGCTCCATGAGTAACAGGAGGACAATGTTAAGACAACATGCAAGAGTCAGGTCTCCAACAGGAGGGTGAGTATGCAGATGTCCCTTGAGGAATCTGGATACCGTTGGCTACAACTGTACTGACATGACACAGCAATACTGCTGCAACTCAGTGAACTCTGAGAGAATGAAGAGTCAATCCAGAATGTTTCAAGTGCAACACATAATTGAGGATCTTTGGTACTGGAGCTTCAACTGGTCCCAGAGCATGCTGGATAGGCTATATGGAGACCTGTTTCCATATGGAGGAGTAGGTCTTCCTGGCAGATGGCTTCATGCTTTGTATGAGGCTATCTTGGACCTCTTGATAACAGTCTCTGTCAGTAGTGCTCAAGGAGCCAACATCCAAGCCATCAGGTGCAACAACTATGGGTCTAGCTGCAATATCTGATTGTGGTTCTGAGATATCATGTCCAGGAAGATTGCTAGAGGGATGCAGGGCTGAATGGACATGTTCAAGAGGTCTGGCAGCCCAAACAGCCTTGTCTAATAGGCAGCTATTAGCATCAGCATGGACGTCTTCCCTCTCATTTTGGATATCACCCTGGGGATCAGGGGAACTGAGGAGAAAGACATATAGGAAACCTGGAGACCACTGTAAGGAGGCCAGGCTCAGATGCCCTCTAGAGCAGAAGTTCAGGCACTTAGTGTTGTCCTCGGTGGCATACCCCGTAGGTGAAATATCAGCTCTGCAATGGACACCTGCAGAGACCACTCGAGGTTGGTTATTGTGTGCCTGCTTAAAAAGTCTGCCAGGTTGTTGCTCACTCCTAGAAGATGAAGAGCCAATGGGATTACCCCATGGTGATGACGCCAGGTCTAATGGCTTCCTAGCAGAGAGGGGATGACCCAACACCTCCACACTTGTTGATGTAGTGCATCTGCACCATAGGGTCCCAGAGAACAGATAGGAATGCCATGCAGGCTGACTGGATGTCCCTGAACTCCAGGACATTCAGATCATCCTGGGACCTGGTCAAGAAAAGAACACGCTTTCATATGTTCTCTAGGTTCAGCCATTAAGTGGGCTCTTGTAGAACCTGGGCGGGAACGTGACTCTCTTGTTCACGTGATGCTTGGATGGAGATCACAATTGTAAGAGCCACAGATGAAATCTTGCAAGCAGCATTCAGTATATGCACAATGACAGGTGACCCAACAGCCCCAGACGTGTACACACCATTGTTGCCAGGTTCGACTGGAAGTCCCTTGTCATTGACTGAACAGACAGGCACGTGTCCCCCTAGCAGGTGAGCTCTCACCAACCGAGAGTTGATCATGGCTCCTATGAACTCTATTGTCTGCGATGCTGTTAGACTCTTTTTCATAGTTCACAAGGAGTCCTAATTGGAGAACAGGTAGAGGATTCCAGGGCTGCTGCAGTTTCCTGCTTGGACTTTGCTCCTGATCAGCCTGTCATCTAGGCACGGATAGATGTGGAGTCCCTTCCTCCTTTGGTGTGCTGCCCCAACCCCCAGACATTTGTGGATATTCTTGGTGTTGTGGAGAGAACGAAGGGCAGTACTCTGTATTGTTAATTGTTGGGCCCCACTGTGAATCTAAGGTTCTTCCTGCAAGTCAAGAGCTATAAGCCAATTTTCAGTTTGGAGAGATGGAATGATGCAGGCAAGAGTTATTCTGAATCTGAGGCCGGTACCTGTATTTGTTGAGTCTTCTCAGGTCTAGGATAGGATGAAAACCCCTTTTTTCTTTGCAATAAGGGAACAAAAGCTGTGCTATCAAGATCTAAATATTACATTAAACAGGAGGAATTTCAGCACAGACATTAGAGACTTTAAACTGTAATATTTGCCTACTGCCTGTTTATTCAGTTGCAGCAGCAGCAGCAGGGGAATGCAGGACAGAAGTAAAGTGCATGCACAGCACTTTTAACAACCCCTCATTAAGGATAACGCAGTTAGACGTGTCCCGGTGTTGCTTGCATTCAGTGTGTGCATGACTGATTTCAGAAAAGTTTCACCACCCCATCTAGTGCGGATGTTGCTGAAGAAGACCATTTAAAAATTTTTCAAAGGTGAAATTTTAATTCATCACAATCCAATCAGTTATGGCAAGGGGCTTGAGAGACATTTTTATAGAATAATTTCCTGACATTAGGAGTTTAAAAAAAAAAAAGGTGAAAAGTAGGGAAAATGTCTCCATAAAAATGCCCTATGTCTTTGTGACACAGGGCCAGAAAGGGTTACACAACTAGCAGGATAACTGACTCAGATTCAACCTGTAGAGACATATTAATAGATAATGATTTGTGTTTTTTGTGTGTTTACATATATATTGTTAGAGGTTGACAATGTAACCAAATGGTTCTTATCACTGTATTCTGTTAATTCAAAGATCAAAAGGAGATATTAACATTTAAATGAACTGAATGTAGTAATATCACGGTCTTCATTTCTCTTTGAAGTATGTAGTAAACTACCTGTAAATGGCAAGAGATGAGCAGTTGCCTTATTGTTAATCCCTGTAGCTAGTTACCAACGATGCTTAGGAAATAGGAGGTTACTTCAAAGTCACTATTCTTCACCTAAGGAATGCCTGCTGTCAAGAGGCTATCAGATAGCTTGCTTGAGAACTATAAAAATAACTGTTGGGCCCTGATCCTGTTATCTCAGATCTGCTTAAGCTTCATCAGGGGAAGTTTGAGTTGCAAGACGAAAGTCCCCAGCTCCAGTCTGGGTCACCCTAATATTGGACATTGGGCTGTGACCTATGGAACTAATTCTGAAAGAACTTTTGCAACTCTAAAGTTCATCTCTACTATGAAACTGATCTAAGAATTTTAGTCAAGTCTGTATGTATAATGATCTTTTAACCTATGCGCTCTCTCTCCTTTTTTAAGAAATCTTATTTTAGTTAATATGAATTGGCTGTAAAGCGTGTATTTGGGTAAGATCTGCAATATTCATTAACCTGGTGGGTAATGTGTCTGATCCTTTGGGATTGGTAGAATTTTTTATATGATGAACAAGATTTTCAGTAATCCTCATCATATTTGACTTGGCTGTCTGGGTGAGAGCTCAAGGCTGGGTTGCTTTAAGGAAACTGTGTTTCTGGTTTCTGGGTACCCAGTAAGGTATTGTAGAAGTTATTTTGTTGCTGGCTTGGTGAATCTAAGTATTAGAATAACCACAAGTTTGGGAGATTGTCTGCTCAATTAGGGCAAACTGCAAAGAATGGACAATCTCAGTGTGCCCCACCTTGGGATTCTGGTCAGTCTATAATTATAACACAAATTAGGCCATTAGGTATGTGATGAAGACTATCTTGGTTTGCCAAATCAGTGCCATCCTGGATAATTCTAATTAAAATCTAACAGGAATATTGTGAACAGTTATCGCTAATGTATCTGAAAGGGAGGCGAGAATGACATTTATAGCCACGATTATCTACTTTGGATTATATTCTTTCCTCAAAAACTTCTTAATATGGAGTACATGATTAGCGTGTGGTGTCAAGGCTGGTTGGCATGATTGTTAATATTTCTACACAAGTGGATCCAGAGTGATTTCTTCTTCAGAGCATAGGGCATCATGAAAACATCTATACGCGACTCTGAAGTTTTAGAAGTTAACTACGGAAGATCTACAAACTGCAGAGGAACTATCATGTATCTGTTTAATCACAGATATCTATCCCTGTCACAAGAGTAGACGCTGGCAAGGAGATGTTAGCAGCTGTAGCTTTGGTTTATAACTAATAGCAATGAATAATAAATGGTTTGACCATTATAGAAGCACTTTTCCTTAGGGATATTTGCTCTGTTCCAATCTGTCAGAACTGCTGCACATCTGTTATGCAAAAGTATACAAAGTTTTGTGTCAAAGCACTGCCTAGATTCATGGGTGAATGCTGCCTTTGCTTTTATATAGGTACAGTGCATCTCTATGGGGACATGAAAAAGTAAAGTAAGTTTCTCAGTAGATCTGTGAGAACATTTTTAAATGTCATTTTCCTGGTCCCATAAAGAAAAGAAGCTTTTGTTAATGTCAAAAAAGAACGGATATGAAAAACCTGTGATCAGACAGTAAAAACAGAATTGTTATCCACACCTAGGCAACAGACAGGAACAAGTGGTGCAGAAAAAAATAAATCTTTTCAAACATATAGCCACTGACGTTATTTTACAAATCCCAGAAACTGCTACAAAGCAGGTGTGAGACTGCAGGGATTGCAGCCATCCTAAAGTAAAACAAAAGCAGCTCCGTCACAACAGGGCTCATCCTATTAGCCTGTACAACCCTGTTGTTGTTATTAATTTCTGCTTCTCATAATCATCAGGAAGAGCGAAGAGGCTGTGGAGAGGCAGCTCTGAACTTTCTGTAGCACAGGGTGTTCATCTGGAATGCTGTTAGGTAACACAGGGATTCTGTTTCAATTCCACCATTTAAAATGAATTAACTATTTGGTGTAAAGGTTGAATTTCATTGCTCTTACGGTAATTATTCCAAGTAGGAGATAGCTGAGTAGGAGAGAGTATGCGTTAAATGAGCCTGAATGTCTGAAATCAGAATTGAGCCACTTGTGTTCAGATGATGGATACTGCATGACTCGTCACTATGTTTAGCCACCTGTCATGTATCGGCTATACAGAGTTAAAGATCTCTTCTTAGTTTTTAAAAAAAATTCATTCTAGATAGTGGTGCCAATTACACTTTTGGCTACATTTGTAGAGAGAAATTACATCTTCCACTTCATACCCCATCATTTGGCCACCCAATTTGCAATGTTTAAAAGGGACGATTATGCAGCAGTGTTTGTAAGAGTAAGAGTTACAAATACAGAAGAATCTGTCACACTAAGAAGAGACTGCTCCTCTAGCTGAAAAATACTTCATGATGCTAGGATTTGCTTTTTTAGGAATGACTATTGGAAACTATCAAAGGGGTAGCCGTGTTAGACTGGATCTGTAAAAGCAGCAAAGAGTCCTGTGGCACCTTATAGACTAACAGACGTATAGGAGCATGAGCTTTCGTGGGTGAATACATCCGACGAAGTGGGTATTCACCCACGAAAGCTCATGCTCCAATACGTCTGTTAGTCTATAAGGTGCCACAGGACTCTGCTATTTGAAACTATTTTACCTGAATTATCTAAGGGTCTAAATGTCTGTTGTTCTTATTTTCCTGAGAGAAAATCTTTAATACAAGCAATCTTGAGCAATGCTGTCATGGTACTTCTTGATGGATTGCATTCTTTGGACTAAATTATCAAAAGGGGTCTCAACACAGCTACTAGAATTGTAGATGCAATTTAGCTCACCCAGTTATTTGTATGTGCAAATCCCCAGAGTTCCGCAAGCAATCTGCATTTGCATGCAACTTGGGCAGACCCATAACTATTCAACTGGTGATTGCAAAAAAAAGTGCCTGCAACTGTAGATGGTAGTTTCTGACTATTTGATTATGCAGATACAAATTAAACATGATGGAGAAATAAATACTAACAAGAATAAGAAAAACACCCCGCAGAACTAATAAAATCAATCTAAAACATACATCAATCTCATTTTTTTGTGCTGTGGGTGGATATATACATATTTCTAACTGGGGCAAGTTTTAAAAAGCAGTTTCTAAAATTGCAATTGTCCACGCTTTTGTGTATTTCGCAGTCATGTTCTTTTGCATGCAACATCTTAAAACACACAAAACTGCACCCACAATTTTAGGGGCTGAGTCAAAACCCACTTGAAAATTTGGTCTGACATGCCACGTTGATCAAATGCAGGTAAGAAACAATGTCACCTGTGTTGATTTAAAGAGAAACAAACAAATGGCAGAGGGGCCATTGGCACGGAATGGACACATACCGAGCTCCCCTGCAGCTTTGATATCGATGTTGTCATAGCCACTGCCTATTCGAACGATGACCCTTAAGGCCTTGAACTTCTCTAGATCTTCTCGGGTGAGGGTGATAGTGTGGTACATCATTGCCCCAACGGCTTCATTTAATACCTGAAACAGAACAAAAAGATGTCCGAAAATCCTAGTCATTTAGGTGGGGAAGAACTGGGAACAACTGTTACAGTAGTGTACAATGGAAACAATGGGCCTGACCCTCCTGAGCTTGTGGTGCTGCACACCCTTGACTGTGGCAGGAGTTAACAGGAGTTGAGGGCACACTCTAAGGTAAGGTCCAGTATTTGTGAGATGCTTCATCCTTAGAGGAGACGCTGCACTAGAGCTCTATAGGCAATTAATGCCACATTGACTTCGAGGAGATCTTATACACTGGAACAAGCTTAGGGAAAAGTCCAGTTATACAATAAGAAATGTAACCGGTGAGCATTTCTATGTGCTCCCCTTGGTATTATACAAGTATTTATTACACTAGAGGGTCGCACACTGTTATTATGTAGGCTGAGCTCACTGCACATATCAGAAGGTCTTTGCATTCCTTCTTTCTCCCCCACAAGCTCCCTGTGTGCCACCCTCCTTACCCCTCTATTTCAGGGGCTCCCTGCAATTCCCCCACCCCTCAGTCAGAGCTCTGTGAGTCCCCAATTCTCCCATTCTGGGGTCCCCCAATTCTCCCATACTGAGATCACCCATTTCCTCCCATGCCAGAGGCTGTGTGTGTGTCCTCCTTCCCCCCTCGCCATTATTTTTTTTCTTTCGGTCTAGGGAGGTAAATCATTCCAGCTGTCAACATTTTAAACTCTATTGGGAGGATGGGCCAAGCTGAGATGGGGGATGCTGTTAGGTTGCAAGGTGTTAATGCTGCCAATAACCAGTTCTTTGATACGGAGACAATTATAGACTTGGTTGAAGCTGATGTGTGTGCTAACCAGATTCCAGGAGCAACACGGGTCCCCCATTTTCCTCTTCCAGTTGACTGATTTTCTCCAAAATCAACAGAGTTCTGCCCACTGACACCTAGAATTTTCCCTGAAATTTTGGAATTGATTGGGTGGAACATTCAAAAGTTTACATCCAAACAGACAGACCGATGCCACTGAGTTGAGCATCGTAGGACCCCACACTGAATGTGAGAGTTGTCTGAAAAACTTCGAAATTAGAAATGTTGAGGGCATTTTTTTAATTAAAATTTTGATGCAAAAAAGCCAAACAAAAACCAAAACAAAAACCCTCCTGAAATATCCATGAAAATTACATCCTGATTTCCAGCCAGTTCTACTGAGTAGTAAGCCACAGATATTTTTAGAAGTATGGTCAGTTCATCACACTAAAATGCAGCACCCATACAGGAAAATAAATACGCTGTTAAAGAGGACAAGCATCTTTTTCCCCTTCAAAAACATCTCAATGAAGTTACAGAAGTTAAATTTACCTTCTCGTGAATCTCCTGAGTTGATTGTGCATCACAGAATGCAACAGTAGCCAAGTCTTTCAAAATTGGCATCTCCACTGTACAGTCCCTTCCATCTAACAAAGCCACCAAAGGACGAGGATGCATAGGGCCATTCATTATTTGTGGGCGAATACCTGCAATCAAAAAGAGTTTTACTGTTAGATCAGCAGGACATAAACTCTTCTCAATCTATAGTTGCTCCTGTTTGGGTATTATTTGAACTTGGTTTCAGTGTCAAGTGGGAAGTGGCTGCATACAACACAAGTTTATTGTATTTGAAGCTTTAGGAAGTAGTTTGGCTGGACGAGCAGGATGCTGGGAGACTCAGCATAGGTATCAGTTGATTATTGATACATTCTCTATTAGGGAAATACATCGGTGCCCCACCCTGATCTACCATGCATTTTCCAACTCCAACTACTATTATGATAGGGCTCCTCACTTTGATCTCACACTTTTTTTTTTTTTTTTTTTTTTACTGGTGCCACTCCATTAACTCCAGTGCAGTTACTCCTGATCAACACAGGTGTAAGTGAAAGCAGAATATGGCCCTAGAATTAGGTTTTGCTAGGATATCCTTATATTTCAAGTACTATATATGTCAACAAATAAGACAGACTCCCCAGTTTTGTTTTCTTGAGTGTGTGCAAACTAATTTGTTCAACACTGAAATCCCAGCCCCACTGAAGCCCTGACTTCAATGGGGTCAGAATTTCACTCTATATGTTTGTATAGGCCTTTAAAATTGCGGTTTTTGAGGAAAGACTCTAGCATTCCTCTACCTCAGAAAATAGACTCTGGGCAACAATCATTCCATAAACAAACAGGTGTTTACCCCAAAAGGAAAAGGAAGGGAAGAGCCAACCAAGAGACATAGATCAAACAGTTCTTGAATAGGAATCTCTTTTGTTGTACAAATGTGTATCATTAGGGTTGAGTGGGGGACATGCCCTACACACACACATCTTAGTTCATGAAATCAGTAGCAATATTATAAGTCAGAGTAACTGTTTCTCTTCTGTCTCTGCACCACACATTGCAAACTGGCGTTTGGAGCAGGTGAGAGGAATCTGTGTGCACATATGGGGACTATACCTTAAACTCCCCTACCCCAGCTGCTGTGGGAAATCTTCAGGATTCCTTCTTGAGCATGTGCAACCAGAGCTGGGAGTGACAGCAGCCAGGAAACAGCTCAGAGGGTTTTTGTTATTCTTACATGGATCCACTTACAAGAATTTTTCCCACACGTTTATTTTGCACTCAAGATGTAATTGTGTGTCTGTTAAACTGAGCTGCCTTTTCTACAACTACATGTTCTCAGCCTCTTCTCTTTTTAAGCTGAGGTTAACCAACAAGCGATTGTGCCAAATGGGGACCCAGGAACCAGGACTCCTGTGTGCTATGCCTAGCTCTGCCAATGACTCACTGTTTCATTTTTGGATAAGTCCCTTAAAAGATACTAAGCCTCAGTTTATCCGTATGTAGAATGGTGATATAATTAGGGTTCTGTGACAGTGTTTAATTTGTTGTTGTTTTTTTCACAAAATGTTGCAAAAATATTTTCACAGTATAATTCCAGGCAATTTCACAGTCCAGTAAAGCCCATCTCCTTCAAACATGTGTGCCTTTACGCATAAGAGTAGTCTCAGTATGCATGTGCTTAAGTGCCCTAAATTAATTTTGTGTGATAGCTTTGTAAAATGGAGGACTGGCACCAAAACATGCGAGCTTTCATGGCTTTTAAGAAAGAGAACCCCCCCCCCCCTTTCCCCACGTACACTGCAATGACATTTCAAAAACGGAGGTTTTTACTTGGAAATTTTGAATTTTGTTAAAAAGAATCATTCAGAAATGGTCCCATTTCCAATGGTATACAATGCTAAGCCCTCAAACATTGAGATTTTCCAAATTTCATTGTGAATATTTCATAGAGGCCTGGGTATCCTATTTACCTATGTCACAGGGGTCTGAGGTTTAACACTTGTAAAGTGCTTGGAAATCACTGGATGAAATAGTAACTTTTTTTTTTAAATAAATCAGTATCTGGGGAGCATAGTACTTTGGATCTCTGACCTATGGCATTAAGTGTTCTGGGTTCAAATTTTCAAAGATGGCAGCTAATTCTGGGTATTTAACTTAAGCAACCTTAGGCCTAATTTTCAGAAGTTGTAAATACCCATCGCTCCTGTTAACCTTGATTTCAGTTGTGGATGTTCAGCCCTTCTGAAAATGCAGGCCCAATGTGTTCTAATTTTGACCCTCAAATATATAAGAGGCCATTTTTTAAAATGCTGGCCATAAGAGATGCCTGTCTGATAGAGGAACCAGGCAGAATCTTTTTTGATTTTCTTTTTCTGTCTAGGTTAAGAACACATCTGTTCTACCTAGTTACTCTACTATATTATTCAGGTGGTGATGGAAATAATGACGGTCTTCAGTACATCTAGATCTGATAGTCATCTCCCTGCTACATTAAGTTCCAAACATATCAATTTACTAGTTATTACAGTAATCGTTTATGATGATTATTTGGACAAGCGCTGGGTTATTTTATCGTGGAGAAGTCAATGGAGTTATTTTAACTGTGAAAAATCAAATTACATTTCCCATTCCTTTCTAAAGTGGAGACCTGTGACTAGTTAAGGAGGGTCACAGGGGAAGTCATAAATACCTAAACAAAGAGCATTACAGAACAAATGCTATAGTCTGTGACTCTACAGCTATTCAAAAAGCAGATAAAAAAAGAACCCAGAAAAGGGGGGATCGTTTACTGAATGGAACTAAGATCTCTCACTTGCAGCACTGGCTTCCTGGATAATGGTCAACATGGCAATATCCTGCTGTGGAAAAGGCCAAAAGTGGTGTCAGTGTAACTCTGATGCCAAAAAATGACAACGAGGGAAGGAAACTAATGAGAACACCACCACGCTGATTTAAAAAAAAAATGAAAAAATTAAACATGCATTGTTATCCAGATTTCAGTCAGGTGAACAACATTAGCAAGATCTACATCAAATAATATGTGAAAGACAGACTGAAACACAATGAGCCAAAATCATGCTTTGCAGAACTCCACTGAAGCCAACTCACTTACCCCAGGGAGGAATCTGCACTGGTATGTATTGAATACTGATTAAAAACTTGTTATACTTGTTTGGGGGAAGGAGGGGAGAAATAAACCCTGGGCATAGGCAAATTTAGCAGAAATATGTTTAATGGTTCTCAGATATTGTTTTATTGACTGGGATTTAAAAAAATAAAACCCAAAACAAACAGAAGTTCTGATGAAATATTTTCAAAATGTAACATGAACGTTTTTCTAAACAGGTTGCCTTTTTTCTATTGAGATTTCCTTTTGCACTTACTGGAAGTAATACATCATGCTTGCAGTATTTTATCCAGATGGAAGTGCAACTGTGTCACTTTGGATGGTACAGAGCTGAGATGATTTGGATAAGTGAAAGAAGCTTGCCATAAGCAGATAAGAATAAAACATGTATCAATCTCAAATGCTTACCATCCATAAGTGAAGCATTATTCTTCAGCGAGGTTCATCACTTTTCCTATTTAATAAGCAACTTAATCACAACACTGATTAACTGTTACTAAGGTGTAACCAAGCCTAGACCATCACATAATGACAGCCTCATATTGTTATGGCAAAGAAAGGATATGCTACACAGGCAAATGGCACAGTGTAAATAGTTACATCACCACCTGGACAATGGCTTTAGTAGTCACTGAGATTTACACCATGTGCTGGCCAATGTGTTTCTCAGCCAAACATAATCAGAGCTTGCTGCCTATGCAGGGTAAGAACTATTTACAAACAGTGATGTAGACAAGACGAGGTTGGGTAATTATTTTCTCAAATAACGTAACAAGTAAAACAAAACCAATGGCTATCTGAAACTTGGACACTTAAACTGAAACGCTTCCCAACCAACTGTTTTATCATCCTATCATTACGTAAGTGACTTTGTAGGTCACAAGAATTATTATTTTTTGGAAACATGACATCTGTGTCTTTGCTTGGGATTACGGATGTAATTGTGTGTGATGACATAGGCTCCTTAGACATGTCAAGCTAGTCTACAGACAAAAATACACTTGCCCAGGATGAATGTGAGCTGGAGATTGTGCTAAATATTTAGAAGAATGGCTCTCATTTTCTCTTACTACAATGAAGTAATTGACTTCAATTTGACAGGGAAAGAAAGTTTTGAAGCAGATCAATATGAGATGAAGTGCATAATGTACAGTAATTACATTTTAATAAAAACCATTGACAGGTTTGCAAGTTAAATCATACAGTGCAATATATTTTCCTTGGCTGGTTCATTTTTTGTATCTATCTAGTTGTAGCTCTATGACTCTGTATATAAACTTTACAGATCTATTATGCATATATTTTATACACAAACTCAAACAAAACTGCTGGGACACAGGAAAATCAAATTTATGGACTCAAACGTCATAATTTTTCTCCTTCTTTTAATTTATGCAACACATTTGACACATATGACTGCTTCATTAAGAATCTGATAAGCAAAAAAAAAAAAAAAAAAATCAGAAAGTAATTAAAAAATTCCCCCACTAAAAATTCCCATTCAAGGTTTAAATCATGGGCCTTAAACCTTTAATTCTGCAGCACATTTCTCTATCACGTAAGTGTTGGGAACACGGGGAATGGAAACGCAGCATATAAAATAATATAAAGCACAGAGCTAATCTATGAAGAGTTATTAAGCACATAAAACAAGGAGTTATCCCCACTGTAAAAAATGCACAGTTCTGTCTCAATTCATGGGCACGTAGCTACAAATAAGAGGGAGCCACAAACAGAGATGGAGAACATGCAATGTCTCTTTTTCTAGTGAGATTAGCACTCTTTATCATTAAGGAAATATATTATAAAAATATACCGGGATGTATAACATTAAAAAGCTTTCCACTCCTTTGAAGTTTTCTGATTTGAAGATAAATCATAATAAAGCTTGCAAAGTTGACTCAAGCACTGTTCATTATATATATTTTGGGGCATTCCCTGCTATCTCTGGACTTCTTCCAGCATTTCAGTGGACAGCTTTTTAAGGAAGGGAGGAGAAAGAAAAAAACCCTTTCCCTGTAACACTGAGAACTCAAACTCCACCCCGATTCACAAGCAGCACAGCTTGTTGCACCCAGCTCAGTGTATAAAGTGCTTTTGTTTCATTTTTAATACACAAAGCCTGCTTGTCTTCTTTTGCAGCTCCTCCCCTTTGCCACCCACTTGTATCCGATTCCAGTGGCACCCCTGCCAAGAGAATTAGGGAGTGCTCCCTGCTAAATGGCAGTCTTTGTGTGACCGCAAGTCGGCTGGTACTATCTCACAGAAACAAAAGCAGAAGCCATTTGCCTAATACTTATTAATCTCAGTTGCCTACGCCACGCAGCTATTAAAAAAAAAAGGCTTTAAACATGTTCACTTGCACTATATAAAAGTGTATCAAGAAGCAAGCCCGACAATCTATTGAATTACACATTCACAACAAAGTAGCTACAGTTTTACAGTCAACTACACACTTTATTAAACAAACAGAAAAGAAACAGGAAATTTCCCCTTGCCTGGAAAATGTTGCCTCCACATTCTTCTTCTTATTAAAAACCGCACATGGTAGCAGCGGAGGGAGGGAGGGAGGGAGGGAGAAGAGGGGGGAAAAAAAACCCCACACAGGATAAAATACTACCACTTTCAGTGCGCTGACTCTCCTCTCGTCTACGAAGGAGTATCTTCAAACAAGCAATCCCACAGCCCACAGCTGCAACATCTCAAGACAAATGTCTCTTTGAACACGGAGGGAAAGAAAAGGCTTTTGTCCTGAGCTACAGAATAATAGTCTGAAATTGCTAGAGGAGTTACAGTCACCTCTGTGCAGCTCCCAACTCTTTAGAGCACTCCCTCCAGACTTTGCCGAAGCTTTTAACTAATCATAGTTCTTTCCCAGCCCTTGAATAAAATCATGTGAGTGCCAGCCAAAAAATCTTATGCTGTGCACACTATAGGGCTTGTATATGTTGGGTTTTTTTCCCCCTCTCATTGACTTGCACATACGTCTCTTTTCTTGGTTGTCTTGAATGGATTTAATCTGTGCCATGCTGCAGTTTTTCATTACTTAAAGAAGTCAAACATGCTTCTCTATGTACAGTATATGGAACAAGTCTCCATGTTCAAACCGATAGCTTGCAACAACAACAATCCAAGGGATCAACAGCAGTAGGGTTTGGAGATCTGATTTAGATAAATACCCAAAGTTAAGGGGCCACATTTATTCTTGGTGTGTAAGTCAACTGGTTTTCAATGGGCTCATACCAGAGATGAATTTGGCTCTTTAGCAGTACCATTTGCATCTGCAAAACTGGGCTAGCAATCCTGCAACATGAGATCCCTACACCAGTTGGGCCAGGAATCTCTGAGAACAGCTTGCTTCACTGTGACCTTTGGGCTCATCAGCTTTTGGCTGAAATGAGGAAGTGTAGAGGGTGTTCAACAATGAAAAATAATGGAAAGGAGAAAACATCCATCCATTCATTCCTCGTTCCCAGAACCATACCTTAATCATAACTCCATTCTTCCTTGACATCCCATGCCATCTTAACGGGTCACCATAACCACTGTAACTTGCCTAATTAACAGATATATGTTCCCATAAACTCCCGCTCAGCTTTCCCTCCCAGTTTCCAGATGTTCTCGCCATGCTTATGGGCCCAATCCTGCAACCCCCTTTCTCATGCAAGTAGCCCCTACTCAGCCATGTATTTCCATTTGAATCAATGGGAGCACTTGCATGAATAAGGGTTTGCAACTATAGATGTGCAGTGGGTTCAGGACACCTGTGTAGCTTAGCATCCTCATGGCCAACCACATTTCCCCATGTATTCAGTTCCTCTTATAAAGTAAATTAACTGATAGCATAAATCCTTTGCCCTCTGTCAATTTTGATCAGGGATTTCATTTGCTAAAAATCAGTTTGTTAGGGTTTGAGTATATTTACATGAACGCTAGTCTGGATCCACAGTCCCTCAGTTATTGACCTTGTATGGGTTCCCAGTGTGAGATTGGCAAGGAGTGGGATTGTAGCATTTACGGCCCTGTATTAAAAGTAGCAGGAATTTCATTTGTGTGTGACTTTCGATTACAGATCAACATTTAGCTGTTGTTCTCTTTACTTCTGTCGTATATTTTATTTATTGGCTGAGAATTTCTTGCTGCTCTTGTTTTGTTGTTATTGTTGATGGAGAATAGAAAAAATAATGGACCCAAACCTCAAACCAAACTACTCCATGGAGATTTGGTAAATCTGGATTCATTTCCTGGATCTGGGAGACTTAACATGACTGTGCAAGTCATGTTAGCTTCTCTGCACCTCAGTTCCCCATCTATAACACAAGGACAATAATACATATCTATCTATTGTACGTATATGGTCCCCTTTATAGTAGCATTTGAGCACCTCAAACTCTTGACTGTATTTATCCTCACAAAACCCATGTGAGGTATTATCCCCATTGCACAAGTGAGAAACTGAGGCAAGGGAGACAAAGGCAACAGAGGAAATCTGTGGCAGAGCCGTGAATTGAATCCAAGTCCAAGGTCAATGTTCTAACCACCAGACCATGCTGCCTTTAGCGCTATATAGCTATGAGCCACTATGCAGTTCAGTGTTGTGAGGATAAATTCATTAATATTTGCAAAGCCTCTGGGAATCGTTGGATAGAAGTCATCTATTTAATGGAAAGTTAAAAAAAATAAAAAGACCAAAATTCCCACCAGATGCCATGGAGTCACAGTGGTTCAGGCCAGATGCCCATAGTCTCTGGTGCAGATTTGTTCTGCACCAGGACAGCACCATCAAGCCCAGCACATTTACAAAAAAAATGAGAGATTGGAGGTTTTTTTACCAAAGAGATTTTAAAAATACAAAATATTTAAAATATAGAAAATATAAAATATTTTTAAAATCTGGTGAAAAAACTCCAATCTCATTTTACAGGCATACACCTTTCTGTGGTGCACAGGGGTCCTGTTATAAGAACACAATACACTGGACCAAACATTAGTCAAGTCTTACTTTAGATATGCAGTTTAACAGCAAGCAGTGATTCTCAACCCACAGCCCAATCAGCACATAGCTGCGGCCCATGTGACATCCTCATATATTGTGTGGATGTGGCCCACAGAGCTGCATATGCGGCCCACAATGATAAATAGGCTGAGAACCACTGCTATAAAGCATGCTTTGATTTCTTTCTAGAGAACTCATAACTGCCTGGTCTAACCTCTATTAAAGTCAATGGGAGTCCTTCTATTGATTTTAATGGGAGTTGGAATGTGCCCTTAAGACCCAGTTAGGCAAAGTATTTAAGCACCTGCTTATCTTTAAGCACCTGAGTAGTCCTCATTGACTTCAAAAAGATTACTCATGTACTTAAAGCTTAGCAGGTGCTTAAGTTCTTTGCCTGGTCCCCTGGTGAAATAAAAAAGGGACTTTGTTAAACTCAATACTAGAAGCCTAAAAAGGGTATCGAGATCATTAGTCAATGTTTGTAAAGCACTTTTAAAACAAAAGGTACTATGCTAAGTATTCTTAGTTGTTATTAACATGTAGATAATTGACATAACAAGATTTTGACATAAATAAATACAAGTATTTAGAAGGGCCTGGGAATCTTATCCTAAATAATAGCATTCGTCTGTAATAACTGCTGCATTTCTATGGACTGCAGCAAGCCAAGCAAAACTTTATTTTGTTACTACCTACTTATATTCAATTGATTCCAAGGCCACAAAGACCACTGTGATCATCTCAAATCTGACCTGTATGATACAGGCCACAGAACTTCCCCAAATAATTCCTGTTTGAACTGAAGTTTATCTTTTAGAAAAACATCCAATCTTGATTTTAAAATTGGCAATGTATTAACATAATACACAATGGTGTGGTATAAAGGTTTTACCAACTCACAAGTGACAACGCAGTTAGTGAGTTATGTGGGTCACACAAAACAAATTCCGACAAACATTTATGAGCACTGCCTGATGTCTTTTGCACATCACATAACTTGCAAAACTGAATCCTGCAAGAGTTAATCACTGTGAGTGTCAACACTTCCACACCTGAACTCATTCCTTTAACTTCCCTTCAATAAGTTCTTTGTGCATACAATTTACACACAAGAACACACAGAAAATGAAACCAAACCTATAAAAATGAATCAAACTATTTCTCTTATTACAGGCTGTGAGGGAAGAAAGAGTTATTGTTATTTCTACTTGGAAGACACTCAATACTATGATGATAGGTCCACACAGGTACCTAGCGCATTAGAGAAATTACCTAAAATAACTTTCTACATATAATAGTGGCACAGTTTTTAAAGTCCAAAATCACTGGAACTTTTGGAGCCAGAAACAAGTGCTGGGTGTACCCATTGGAGCAGTGAGATAAAAGAGCCAGGATCTAACCCTCAGCCCACAAGATACTGGCCCTTAAACCAGTTACCAGTGCAAGACTGCCCACCCTGGGATTAAGTCTGCCATTACTTTGTTTTGGGGGGAGGGCAGAGCAAGAGGGAAGGGAAGAAGGAACATCTATGCTTCAGAGGAAAGAAGGGAACATTTATCTGATACGTTGATTAGCAACAAAAAATGGTGTCTGTTTGAAGCTGCTCAAGGGCTTTGAACGTTACAAGTCATTCTGGGAGGGAAGGACTAGTGGTTAGAGATCACTACGGAGCCCCGGTGGAGGCTCTACATAGTTAAGATTCTGTTGAGTTCTTCAGTTAAAGCAAAGTCCCAATGTCTTTATTAGGGATGAAATTAAAAGCACTTCAACCCCACGAGGCAGCACTTGGAGTCTCTTGCAGACTTCAGAAGGTCTGTAGTCAGGGCCTCTAGAAACCTTAGCAGCTCCTCAGGGCATTGGGAGATAAAGGTCCCCTTCCTCAACTGAGCTCTCCTGAAGTTCTACAGTTGTAGACTCAACCTGATCTCCAGGGTCCCTGGGCTGCCTAGTGCCAGCTCCCTTGTCTGTCACTCCACTGCGGATTATTCTGCAGCATCCCTGTGTCCCTAGAGCTAGAAACCATGCAGAGTAGTACAAGCTAGGGGAGTCAGCCAGGTAACCCAGGTACCAAGGGTGAGCTTATCCATTCCCAAGATCACGGAGAAGAAAAGAGGCAACCCTTGACCCTCCTGTAGGGTTACCATATTTCCACAATCAAAACAGACGACACAGGGGGGAGGGAAGCCCCGCCCTAGCCCCGCCCCCATCCACTCCCTCCCACTTCCCACTCCCTGACTGCCCCCCTCAGAACCCCAACCCCCCCTGCTTCTTGTCCCCCCTGGCTGAGAACCCCTCACCCTAACTGCCCCCCTAGGATCCTACCTGTCCCCTGACTGCCCCAACCCTTATCCACTCACATGGGTGGCAGGGTTGTAGAAATGTTAGTGGTGCCCAGAACCCTCCTCCCACCTGCCTAAGGCTCTGGGAGGGGGGTTGGGTGGGGGGGAGGAGGTCTGGGGTGCAGGTCCTGGGCTGGGGATTAGGATGCAGGAGGGGTGCAGGGTGCAGGCTCTTGGATAGAGTTTGGGTGCTGGGTGCAGGCTCCGGGCTGGGGTAGGGGGTGGGTGTGCAGGAGGGGGTGAGGGGTGCAGGCTCTGGGATGGAGTTTGGGGGTGGGAGGCAGTGCAAAGGGAGGGGGTGCAGGCTGTGGGAGGGAGTTTGAGAGCAGGAGGGTGTGTGTGGGAAGGGGGGAGGGGGTTTGGGAGGGCGTTTGGGGATAGGAGGGGATGCAAGGGTGAGGGCTGTGGGTCTGAGGATGAGGGGTTCATGATGCAGGAGGGGGCTCAGAGGATTACGGTATGGGGGGATGAGGGCTCTGGCTGGGGCTGAGGGGTTCATGATGCAGGAGGAGGCTCAGGGCTGGGGCATAGGATTAGGGTGCGGGGGGATGAGGGCTCGGGCTGAGGGGTTTGGGGCATTGGAGAGGCTCAGGGCTAGGGTGGAAGGGCAGGGTAAGGGCAGCCTGTCTTCCTATTAGTGGATGGGGGACGCCAGGACCCGGGGGCAGCAGACAGCAGTTGCTGCTGGCTCTGGCAGTACAAGCAGGCAAGGGAAAGGCAGGCAGGCAGGCAGGGAGGAGGGGCCCCATGGGTGGGGGGGACACGTGGGGGGGTGACAGGTGGAGGCCGGGGACCCATCCAACACTCCCCTGCTCCCTGACTGCCCCCCCAGACTCCCCTTACCATTTTGGCTCCACATGTAGGCAAAACACGCTACCCAATGGGTCGGTTTGTATGTTACACAGGGCTGCAGACAGAGGGAAGGGGGAGCAGGGGAGGAGCTCTGGCTGCTGGAGGCCAATGGAGTGGCTCAATCGGCCCAGCCGCCCAATCAGCAGCCGTACTCTGCATGGAAGGGAGGGAGGGAGGGAGGGAGGCGAGGGAGAAAAACACCCCGGACATTTTAACCTTGTTACCAATTCCTCCCGGACGGCTGTTTAGAGACGCAAAAGCTGGACATGTCCGGGGAAATACAGACGGATGGTAACCCTATCCTCTTGAGCTCCTTCAAGTTTTCTGTTTCAACCTAGCTTCTACCTGAGGAAGATGTGTGCTTCAGCCGCAAGACATAGCTCCTTCAAACTTTAGCACTTACAAAGTGAGGTGTATAAAAACGGGTGACAAAGCCCCAGCCTGGCTCAGCTGAGGTGGGCCTGCTTACATAAAAAGGAAACTCTAAAGAACTACTCTACAATAGCAGCCTCCCCTCTCCAACAGAGCCCAGGAACTCAGTGCAGCTTCTCCCGCTCCAGAAAACTTTTTCCTGGGGAAATTCCTAAGCTTCACAGCAGAGGGGAGTCTGGAGATCTTTGCGGGAGAGAAGCAGCAAAGGTTCCCCTCTCTTAAGGAACTGAAGTGCCTGGAGCTATAGAAAACTGTTTGCAATTGATGCTGGGAATGTTCTGTGGAAACTACTAGGGCCTTAGTGCTGTAGAAAACCGTATGCAGCCAGCATATAAATGTGGCTTTTTGCTGTTTGTTTTTTAAACATGAATCTTATTTTAAACTTTATCGACACAACCAGAAAGTTATTGTGAATAGGAGTTAAGCATTACAAATATGGAAATGACCAGCTGTGGTATTTGACGATGTTTCAGTATCCTTATAGCTTTTACACTGTAGATAGGCATGATACAGCCAGGCACACCCTCTACCTTTCCTCCCCACACCTCCATCAGAACATGGAGATATATGTAACCCACTTGACACCATCCAACAGCATGATTTTCCCTAAGACGGTGGCTTTCAACCTTTCCAGACCACTGTACCCCTTTCAGGAGTCTGAATTGTCTTATGTACCCCAAGTTTCACCTCATTTAAAAATTACTTGCTTACAAAATCAGACATAAAAATACAAGTGTCACAGCATACTATTACTGAAAAATTACTTATTTTCTTATTTTTACCATATAATTATAAAATAAATCAATTGGAATACAAATATTGTACTTACATTTCAGTATAAACTAGTCATTGTCTGTATGAATTTTAGTTTGTACTGACTTCGCTAGTGCTTTTTATGTAGCCTGTTGTAAAACTAGGCAAATATCTAGATGAGTTGATGTACCCTCTGGAAGGCCCCTGGTTGAGAACCATTGCCCTAATGGACTTGAAATCAAACTTCAAGCTTCATGAAAATCTGCAGAACTTTCCTTCTATTAAAGTATCTCTCAACAGAACAAAATCTTATTGAGGAACATGCTGGATACTGTTTCAATTATTAAAGCCTGGTGTGATCCATGAAGTATGTAAAATGTAACAGAATTCAGCTTTCCATTTATACTATACCTTCCATCACAAGATATTTGTGCTTCACCTTGATTTCCTGGATGCCATCAGGACCATTCAATATGTAGGCACACAGCCTCATGCATCCAATGTGTCTGTCTAGAACAGTGGTTCCTAAACTTTTTCCGCCGCTTGTGCAGGGAAAGCCCCTGGCGGGCCGGGCTGGTTTGTTTACCTGCCGCGTCCGCAGGTTCGGCCGATCGTGGCTCCCAGTGGCCACGGTTCGCTGCTCCAGGCCAATGGGAGCTGCTGGAAGCGGTGTGGGCCGAGGGACGTACTGGCTGCCACTTCCAGCAGCTCCCATTGGCCTGGAACAGCGAACTCCAGCCACTGGGAGCCGCAATTGGCCGAACCTGCAGACATGGCAGGTAAACAAACCGGCCCGGCCCGCCAGGGGCTTTCCCTGCACAAGCGGCGGAACAAGTTTGGGAACTACTGGTATAGAATTATGTGCCTGGTCCAACTCCCAAAGAATCTTTTCACTGACCTCAATGTGAGATGGACAAGGTCCTAGGTTGGTGGATAGAATAAAACTGCTTTGATAACCAACCTACTTTTGTCCTTGACAAGTTTAGTACCAAGTTACTTTGCCTTTGGGTACGCAGAAGGCATTTTGAAGTTCGAATAATCATAGCTGCATCCGCTAGCAGGGGGAACAGATGGATAAGTCACAAATCAGCTGGGGGAGTTTGGTAACTGGCATGGGGAGTTGAGATACATAGCAGGAGCTCAAGGACCAACAGAGAAAGCTGAAAGAAACTGCAGGTCAAAATATTAAGAAGCAGAGGAGGAAGGAGTGAAGGCCAAAGGAACTTAATTGTGTGTCCACAGGAAGCATTGGAAGCTGTCAGAGGATACAAGACAGATGTTCAAACAGATGGGAGAGTCCATATGGGGAACTAATGGATGCTACCAGGAAAGCTAAAATAAGTGTCTGGAAGAGGAAAGGCTCAACCAGGAGAGAAGCAGGAGAGCTCAGGTAAATAAATAAAATTAGAAAAAACATTGTTAAGGCTTTTTGTTGTGGTGGTAAGAATACCTCACTGACCCACAAACTTTCCCATGACTATGTGGGGTTTGAGCTCTCTAACTACTATTAAAGACAATGTGATGAAGGCAGTTAAAACCCCACACAACTCCCTGAAAAAGTGCCTCACCATATCCAAAATAGAAATATGGAATTTGGTGTTAGTGGTGTGTAAGAAAAGCTCTTCAAGAATTATATCATCCATAAGCCTGACAAAATAAATTCCATATAGTGTTCCCATTTGGCCTGTTGCATATTTTCTTTATCTTGGGTGTGTAGATATTTGTCTTTGTGGCACACACAACAGCCATATGGCACTACAGAAGAAGAACAGCAATCACATGTAATTTGTCCTTCATGTCTATAGCATCTCTTCCTATCCTCTCCTGTTGCAGCTATTTATTTGCTCATATTTATTAAAATGGAAAAAGTAGATCAAAAGACACAAAAAGCAGTCTATGCAGGATGCAAACTGTTTTTAAAAAATGCAAAATCAAATGCACACAGCTAGAAAAAACAATGATATTTTGCAGTGTGTTGATGTCCAAATGCAAAGTGGTGCATTTGAAGAAAGGTGTTTAAGTCTCTCCACCCTCATGGAATGTACATGACAATGTCTTGGTGTGTTGGAAGAATACAGAATGCTGACAGAACAGCACAAAGCAGTCAGGCAAAGCCCACAGAAAGAGGTGCATTGATATCAGCCATCTGGACACAAGGAGGCCTAACTTGAAATCACCCCATGGGATTCAAGGGCTTCAAAGATATTTTGAAGACTACATGTACGAACGTAGACTAGTGAACAGACTGCCACGGGTTGTGGCAGAAGCCTCATCACTTGGGACAGTTGTAATGACACTGGATGAAAACATCAGAGAGCAAATTGGATGGCCTTGTTCTTGGTTATGGTGGATCTGGATCCAAAAGGTCCAGCTGCTACAAAAGCAGCACTTTTGCTGTGCACCCATATTCCGATCAGAAGTGTTTTCACCCCTCCTGCCCCCTACAGAACAGGTAAGCTGCACACATGGGGCACATAATTTTCATCACTGGGCCAGGGAATGGAAGCAGCATACTGGTGAAAAACACCCCTTGTCCTCACAACCCTTCCGGGACTCTTACTGTGGCAGTTTTGTGGAGTGGCAAGGGCTTCATTGTATGCAGCTGGGGAGCCAGGACAAGGGTAGGGGTAACAGACTTCCACCCTTCATCCTCTTTTGCGTGCAGATTTTCTATTAAGCAAGTAGGAACAAAAGCCAGCAAGAATTTGACCCTTTCTCTGCTCCCATATATTCCATCTACAGTCCACAGCAGTACATGAATGATACCCAATAAACTGATCTGCAAAAAACATACACTATAGTTTTCTGAGTGAATCATATGGAAATCCTGATTGTGTAGCATCCTTAGTGCCTTGCAGGAGAGAAGGGAGGAAAGGAATTTCCACTGGACCAAGACTCCATAACCAAACACACCCAATCTTTGGGAAAGTCCTTATATGGATCTGACTTTTCCAGCTAAGGTATCTCTTTCTCAGTGTATAATTATGTGCTGCTTACATTTTTAATTTAAATATGTATAGGAAATGTTTCCCACTCAATATACTCTGTCCATTTTGGAAAAAGGGAGTGGTTGAAGAAATACCATCATAAGTATAGAGGAAAACAAATCCGGTCATTAATTTAAACAACTTGCCAACGATTTTCCAGGCTACAAACCACTTCTTATATTGTATTCAGTAAACTGACAACTTGATAGTTCGAGTTATGCAGGTTCCTCACAAACAAAAGAAAAAACTGTATCAATCAGCAAAACATCTGGATTCAGTTTTTGGAAAATGAAAGTGGTTTAACCTGATTCACTGTCCCTCTGCCATATGTATGTTTTAAAGTTGTACACCTCTACCCCGATATAATGCTGTCCTCAGGAGCCAAAAAATCTTACCGCGTTATAGGTGAAACTGTGTTATATCGAACTTGCTTTGATCTGCCGGAGTGCGTGGCCCCGCCCCCCCCCAGAGCGCTGCTTTACCGCGTTATATCTGAATTCGTGTTATATCGGGTTGATTTATGTCAGGGTAGAGATGTATTTGCACATCAGTAACAGTGAAATAATAGACAGTTAGTAGAAAATAAAGAAAATGCCAGACTTTAAAGTGTTTGTGGCAGTTAAATTATGGTAACATTAACCACTTAAAGTTAGACCTTATGATTATGCTAAACAGAAAATGCTGTAAATATTTCCAAGTAAAATGTGCAGAAGTGTTTCTATGCACTATTTTCTAGCTTCCATTACTAAGAGGCATGCCTGAGATCTTACATCAGCTGGAAAACAGGACAACAGGGATTACATTTAGAAAAGTTTCCATGTTGGGCATATACAAAAGCAGGAGAGGATGCTGATTGCCATTTCATATTGATTTATAGTTTTCATAACTAATTTGATGCTGTCCCAGCTTCACAAATGGGATTCATACCCCTGCCAAGATTATGAAAGAAGACTGTTCTGGTTTGTGGTGGTGGGTTTTTTTTTTTTTTAATAATTCCTGTTCTCCACTTCTACTTGCTGTTCTTCTTCTGTGTCACTGATAGCACTTAGCGTACAGATTCAAATGGAGCGATCACCACCTCCCACCAGTCAATAGTACTCTAAATAAGCAAGATGCTACCTTCCTTAAGGGGGCTATGATATTAAGTGGGGATCCGACTATGTATTTTCCCCTCCCCAACTACATTTAATTGCTGTTCAAGAGTAAGGGGGAAAGAATGGTCTGTGCAGGTGGGTCCCAGATGTGGGGCCTCTGAGGGTGGAGAACTGTTGCTGGAAGTGACATTAGCCATCTGGCCTGGCTGCAGACATTGTAGCAGTAGCTAATAATGTTCACAAAGCAGTGAGGTCTGTTTTTTAAAAAAATACTGTTGATTATTCCGTTCAATTCCAGACTGTGGGATAAAATAAAGAGTTTTATGTACTGTGAATACTCAGCTCACAGAGAAGCAAGTCAGGTCATTCATATACAGCAAAAGGGAAAATGGTAAGAACCTCATTTAGAGCTTTCTTGCAATAATTACCATGTCTCTCAACCACTCTTGACTATTTTCTGACTCGCTGATAAACTGAACATTATTCATGACCAAACACCAGGGAAGCAGGAAATGTAGCACAGTGCATGCCTCTTCTGTCCCCCACCCTATGGTGGAAACATGTCAGGTACAAGCTTTCAGTAGCGCACCTTCAATCTCAACTTCAAAAAAATTATCCAAATGGCCCTCAAACACTATCCTATACATATATGAGGCAAATGGAATTTCAAAACTGTCATCTGCATAGACAAACAAGTAATCCTTCAAACGTTATAACTAAAATTGTTAGAATGTAAAATATTCTCAACTCAACGTGTGTGGCCTTACCAATGGAACTGCCATTAATGCTAATTAAAGTCCCTCTCATTAAACTGAGACTCCATCCGTATGGAGTTTCTTCTTCTTTCCTTTCGAAAAACGGATAGGTAATGGAATGGTGAAGCAGAGGCAGTGACAGGAGGTGGTAGAGCTTGCCTCTATAGAGACATATCAGACCAGCAGCTTTCAAAAGCTCTCTAGTTGCATTTTGGTTTTACAGGAACACCTTTTAAAGTGTTACAATTTTAGAAACCAAGCTATTCCTCTCAGGAATCTAGCCCAGTCTTTTATTAATGTTATTTCCAAAGTCAACATGGAAGCCTGTGATAAGAGACAGTTGTAAATGAAGAATCACCCAAGTCAAAGGCAGCCTCTAGAAGTGGCACAGTATGAAATGGAGGCAGGCAACGGTCCCAATTCCCTATGTAAATGGCACAGATGGGCTGTGACCTCAAAGTGGAGTTGTGGCCACAAGGGGGCTGCATTGTAGCCCTTGCCCTGGGTTGGGTGGTTGGATTTGAGCTCCCCAGTCCATCTACACTTCTCCTGCAGTTTCATCCTAAGTGATAAATTTCAGTACAATGCCCACAAAACTCTCCAAGCCTAAGGCCTAAACTTCATGGCTTATGTGAAGAACTGTCCTTTAAAAAATCTTTTTCAAGTGTCCTAAGCATCCTCAATTCCCGCTGAAGCGAATGAGGGCTGAAGATGCTCACTATCTTGCACAATCAATTCCTCAAGGGTCTGACTCAAGGCCCATTCAAGTCTATGCAGTCTTTCCACTGGGCATTGAATCGGGACTTCAATTTCTAGTTCACCTCTTCCTTGGTGCTCTTCTTGGTACTCACCACTTCTTTCTCTTGTTTTTACATTCTTATTTTCTTACTTCCCTTTTATTCACTCTCCCACCTCTCTTTGAAATCCGCATTCAGACACTGAGAGGAAAGGTGACAATTCAGTTTCATAAGAGGAAAGGCAGCCTGATGCAAGTAGATTTCTCAGGGACTGATTCTGCCAGATGCTGAACACCCTCAGCTCTCATGATTTCCCTAGAGTAAATGTGCTCACTTTCTCACAGAACTGGACATGAGTGAATGAGACAGGCAGCAATACAAGGAGGCTGCTACTGGAGCTGAAAGTTGATTTACTTGTACAACTATTGCTTTATCACTCATTTATAGGGATAGTTGCAGCTGTGTGAATAACAACTTTGGCATAGGTCAAGTTCTTGTTGACATTTAATATACTTGAGCACCATATAAATAAATCAAACAAAACTTTTAATGCAACTGATATTGCTGAAACTGCTATGTTTATAAAGCAGGGATGGCAACTGGCAACAAAAAACTATCTCCTCAGCATGGAAATGGGCATGATTTAAATGTGCAAAACATATTTTATTAATTTTGTCCGGTGATAAAACAGGCATAATCTGCTGTTATGATGTGTATTGTGGTAGCACCTAGGAGCCCCAGTCATGGAGCAGGACCCCACCAAGGTGTAAACCCAAACAAATTAGGAACATACACCTCTACTTCGATATAACGCTGTCCTCGGGAGCCAAAAAATCTTACCGCGTTATAGGTGAAACCCGCGTTATATCGAACTTGCTTTGATCCACCGGAGTGCGTGGCCCCCCCCCCACCCCCCCGGAGCGCTGCTTTACCGCATTATATCCTATTTTGTGTTATATCGGGTCGCGTTATATCGGGGTAGAGGTGTATTCCATTTACCATCATCTAAGGAAAAAAACCTCTTCTGCTCCAGGACTTCCTGCTCATCCAGGCCTGACTCCTCTGTGTTGCTCCAGCCTCCTGAATGCTAACTGCTCCTACCAGTGACCCTGGCATGAGTCCTTTATCAACTTAGGCTTCCCCTTCCCTGAACTGTTGAAGCCTTTACTCTTTTCATCTTATTCAGGAAACCATTTAGCAAATGCATCCCTGTTCTGGGCAGCACTGAAGCACATGATTAAAGTTAAGAATATGCTTAAGTACCCTCCTGAATTGGAAAGCATTCCTGAATGGGGCCTTTACTGGATCGAAGTCATCTTGAGGTACATTACCTCTTATTTGCCAGTTTAGATGGCAAAATAACACAGGAGACTACTACTTCACATATAGCATAAAAGAGATGCACATCTGAATTGGTTTAATGCTTCTGAGAGACAGTTTATTCAGTGAGGACTTGTCTACACTTACCAGAGGATCGACACTGCGGCGATCGATGCATCGGCGGTCGATTTAGTGGGTCTAGTGAAGACCTGCTAAATCGACCGCCGACTGCTCTCCCGTCGACATTGCGTAGTGTGGACCCCGTGGTAAGTAGATCTAAGCTACGTCGATTTGAGTTACGCTATTCACGCAATTCAAATTGCGTAGCTTAGATCGACTTTTCCTTTTAGTATATACAAGGCCTGAGACTTCTTGGTTCTACCTTTTCCTAACTGGGCTGGTGAATCTGAGAGATAGTACTGTGAAGAACTGGCCCATCTGGGAATTAGCACTCAACCTCTTGGAATCCTAATGTAGTAGCTTTCCTTGTGGCCTGTATCAACTTCTCCTCAAGGACAATATCAGAGGTGTGGGGGAAGATGGATTTAATCCTCCCTTCTTTTTTGAAACCATATTTCCAGACCGTTTTGAGATCCCTAAGTATTCTCCCCCATCCTTGTCAGCTATTACTAGTCCCATTTCAGGCAGGAGCTATGTGATTATTACTGTATAAATAATGAAGATATACAGCATTCTTTATGTCTTTGTGTGCTACAAGGAGACTCATTTCTATTTTGCAGTTTGTTCATTTATTAATTATTATTATTATATTATTAAAGATGTCTCCCAAGACACATCAATAGAATACACATGGGTCAGCGGGTATGGGGAGACGTGTTTGTGGTTGAAGCTAGCTTCCCCAAAAGCATGTTCCATCTCAGATGTCAAAAGGAAGAGTGTTACAAGGGACCTGTTGGTTCATCCTGCTCTCACCCCTGTCAACCCTACTAGCTACAGTAGGCTGCAATGCTGTTCATTCAGCGGAAGAAAACTCAATGTTCTTACCAGACTTATCTGAAAAGATTTTAGACATCCCACGTAATGCAGTCCTTTTTAGCAACTTGTGCTCTCAAGTCACACTTTATCAGAGTTTAAACTGGATTGAATGGATCATAAAATTGGTGTACTGGACAACGTAGAAGATGCTACCAAAACTGGTAAAATAAGGTTTTGTAAGATCAGGGGAAAGTATAAAATCTTTCTGGGGTCTTGATTAAAAATAACTTCCTAACTCATTACAACATAGAAATTACAGTGAATAATATTAAATCTTGAAATCTTAAGACTATTAGGGCCCTGACTCATTTAATCAATTTTTTTTGTCTGAGAAAAAAAAGTGGAGTTAGGAGATTGAAATACCTTCCCACATTCTAAAATGGTTCATGATTCCTTTCTACATCTTCAGACTCTGCAACTTTATAGAACCTGATTGTTTACTGACTGATAATGATAGGGTGATGAGAGTATCTTGAGGTTGCAAAGGCCATCTCAAATACTGCAATTTTTTAAAGTATGGTTTTCCTGCTCTTACAAAGTCTATTCAGACACATAAAAGGACACTTGATTTTGCAATGAGAATTTTAGTTTTGGGGTATGAGAGTGTCTGTTCTTTTCCTGGCTAAGCTTTCTGTGACTGTAGACCAGAATTTTTTTTTTTTTTTTTTACCTTTTGTGATTTCAAGGATGCTAAATCTTCTTTAACTACCTAACTGCAAAAAAGACAGGTAGAGGCAATATTTCTTGTGATTTCCTTTCAAATTCTATTTTCCGAATTTCACTAAACTTTTTGGACATTTACTGTTGTTGTTCTTATTGTATGTGCAATTGCTATGTTTTTCACGTGGAATGAAGATAACAGATTTTTTTATTATTAACTTTCAAATTCTCCCCCTCCCTCCTCCCATCAAGCTTTTTTTGGCTTCTAACTAGATAATTGCCTTTATTGTAAAACACAACTCTAATAAGTCCTCAGACAGTACTAACTTCATATGGTATTATGACCTATCAAAACGGAATTCTTTGCTCACTGATGTAGGTGATTTGTGGACTTAGTATTTATATCAATAAATTTTATTTATGTAAAAAAAATTGAAAATATAAGTGGAGGGGAAAAGTCTGAACTGAATCCATACGATCCCTTTTCCAAGTCCTGACACTTTTTAGAAAACTTTGACAAAACATCCTATTCAGAGAGAATTATTTTTCCTTCCATATCATTTCCCATGGCAAAACACTATTCTTGTGTTAAAAAAGCCAAGAATACAGAAAAGACAGAAGAACAGTTTAGCTTATAAAGATGAGAACGCCAGGTTAGAAAAAAGAGAAACTCTACGTCAGTAAACATGAAGCTTAAGAACTGTGTAAACACCACCTGGTCTTTTTAGTATTAATATAATTAAAGAACTAGTGTATCCAAAAAAGGAAAAAACATCTATGCCCTAATATTAATTTGGGATACATATATTTTAAAAATGGGTGGACACATTTTTTATATACTATGGTTTTACATGTTTGTGGTGTGTGCACACGAGTGTGCCTAATTCTCCTCTTATATCACCAGTAGGGTTACCATAATCCAGCAATCAAAAAAGAGGACTGGAGGAGCCCCGCCCCTGTCCTGCCCTAGCCCCGCCCCATCCTGCCCTAGCCCCGCCCCTGCCCCTCCCACTTCCCCCCCTCAGAACCCCCAACCCTCCCCCCACTCCTTGTCCCCTGACTGCCCCCTCCTGGGACCCCTTCCCCTAACTGCCCCCCAGGACTCCACCCCCTACCTAAGCCTCCCTGCCTCTTGTCCCCTGACTGCCCCCTCCTGAGACCTTCCCCACATCCTAACTGGCCCCCGAGGACTCTACCCCCTACCTGTACCCTGACTGCTCCAACCCTTATCCACACCCCCACCCCCAGACAGACCCCTGGGACTCCCATGCCCCATCCAACCACTCCCCACCCCCTGACAGCCCCCCCCCCAGAACTCCCGACCCATCTAAACCCCTCTGCTCCCTATCCCGACAGCTCCGGCCCCCTCCAGAACCTCCCTGCCCCTTCTCCGACCCCCTGCCCCCCTTGTTGTTGGCCTTTCTTCACCTAATGTCTCGGTGAACTTGCTCAGAAATGGCCGGAGCTGCTGCCCAGCAGCGGGAGAGGAGCTCCAGACTGCCAGAGCCGATCTGCGATGCAGGGAGGGAGGGAGGAAGGGAGGAGGAGGAGCCCTCTCTGGCTGAGTGTCGGAGCCCTAAGTAAGTGACACCGTCCGGCCGGCTGCCCTGTTAGCCGCGCGCGCTATGCATGGGGGGAAGTCCGGACATTTACAAATTCCCCCCGGACGCTATTTTTAGCTTAAAAAGCCGGACATGTCCGGGGGAATCCGGACGAATGGTAACCCTAACCACCAGATCAACAGTGGTTTGGGTTCACTGACTTAAGTGGCACTAGTTCTGAATTAGGCCCATAATGCATACACACACCCCCTACAAACTTCATAGTAGTCAACCATTAACTTTTTACGGTCCCATAACCTGAAAATGGCTTGTCTGAATAACCCCAAAAAGTTCTCCTCTGGCATAAGCAAGCATAATTTGAGACAGAAATGAACTCTTGCAAAAATAAGAGGTGGCTCAAAGTAAGGCCTAGAATGGGAACGGTTTTACAATCTTAACATTAGCATTGCTACTATGGCTCCATAGTATATCTCACAAAACTTTAAAAAAAAAAGAACTGTACTGAGTACAATGTACATGGGCCTTCAGATCTCTTGCATACCTGTGGCCCCTTGGCTAGTTTGTGAGGGCAATAGCTATTGCGTGCAGCTGGGAGTTTAGAGAACTCCACTGCAGCCTCACAGGGTCCCTCTGTAGCCAGTGGGATGAAAGGGACAGGGGGAAGAGGCAGCGAGATCATGGGGTCCATGGAGTCTTCCGTATCCATAATGTTCTAAAACAATAACTCAGCGTTGCCAAATTACATCCTCAGAAATGTCAAACTAGACCCTGGAGTTTCTTTCACACTGGTTAACGATGCTGCAGCCTTTAGGCCAAGTGATTTTGGAGTTATGGGTGGATAAAACATATCAAGAGCAATTGTCAAAAACTGTAACCCACAATTTTTCTGACCCATAACTACAATGTCTTGTACAATGAACCTCAAATTCTTTCATGATTTAAAACTAAACATTTAAACTTTCAGGCCGGAAGTTAAAGCAGGGTGTAAGATCAAAAATGCCCCTTAAATTATGGAGTTACTAAGTTTGGCTCCATAATATAGTGCCTCATCCCTAAATAAAATGAAATATCGAGTAATGTCTCATTTATCTTGGCTTCAGCAGAAATTAAGGCAGTTGCTATAGAACAGGAATTCTCAAACTGGGGGTCGGTTTATAATTTATAATGGTGTTAAATATATAAAACTGTTTTTAATTTATAAGGGGGGTCACACTCAGAGGCTTGCTATGTGAAAGGGGTCACCAGTAAAAAAGTTTGAGAGCCACTGCTATAGAATCTTCAGTGTGAAATTTTCTAAAGCGTTCTGCAATGGCCGTAAACTGCTCCATTGAAAATCCATTTAGAAAATCCCACTCTCTGTCTCTAACAGGCTAACGTGGCCAGATGTTGAGCCCCTCCAGCAAGGTACGGAGTGCCCACATCTTCTATCACGCTAGTCATGTAACACCCCTCAGGCGGCACTCAGCACCTTACAAGTTTGAGCTCTACATTATTAGGAGTGCCTAATGGATTAAAACAAAGGTCATAAGCACACACACATTCTGATTTGTGGCAATCACCACATCTGATACCAAACAATTACTAAAAATTTACATAGGTACCAGGGGAGCAGGGGTGTATCTTTAAAACATTATCTGTGCTTAAAATAATATTGCAAAAACAAATGGCAATTAATGCATAATCTTTACAAAGAGATCTGTTTAAATCACAGCAATACATGAGGGTATCTACCATATCACTATGCGTCCGAGCTAAGAAAATATATACTTTATGTTATGGCTTTAAAAAAAATAAAAGGACATTAACACAGCAAGTAAAAGCCCCTACCCAATACTAGTGACTTTCTACTCGGCATGAGCCAGTGACACCCCAGGGATAATAACTATGATCATGCTGATGATGCATTTATATAGTGCTTTTCATCTTTATTAATCCATACGACACACCAGCAGATTTTTATTTTTCAGCTACAAGAACTATTAGTTATTTTGTGCTATCGCTATTTAATTAATGGTTCTCTTGATGATCACCAAGGGCCAGATTATAGTATTTGACCACTGGCCCAAACAGGAAGTGGTACGGAAATGCACGGCTGCACAGGGAGCTGTGGGAGGGCACAATCCCGCCCCATGTAGCCTAGTATGTGTGTACCATCCCATAAGCAGTGCAGCCTGCTCCCTCCAGCAAGGTTGGTTCATTCCACAGGCCAGTGCGGAGGGGGGAGGGAGGGGTGCAGGAGAATGTATTTCAGAGCCTTGGCCAGCAGTTCTTCCCTCACCCTTATCGGCTGATAGAAGGAGCAGTCCCTGTGCTTCCCGAGAAAAAAAACTGTAATTGTGACAGACCACAGCACAGCCTGCACTTGTATTTAGCTCCCTCTCTCATTTAAAAATAGCCCTGAAAATGTTGTCTTAATGTGCCATCTCACAAAGAAATTAGGTTTTAGTTTTAAATAGAACCGTATCACCACACTGCACAGGATTAACTCAATGAAGGGCGGCGGGAACACTGATGTGGACATGGATATCATAGTCTGTAATAAATGGACATCTCCCAGGCAGAGACTATTCTGATTGCAATATTTGTGAACTCTGAAAGTATTTTAATAGACATAGAGAAACAGACATTTTGAATATAGAGGCCCTGATCCTACAATCAGATCCATTTGGGGAAAAATTCATTTGTTGCACTTACAAGCCTCAATCCTATAATGCAATCCATGTAGGCCGATTCTTGTGTCTACATGGAATCTGACTGAAGTCAACATGCAGACACAAGGGTCCATCTGTGCAGACCTGACTGCAGTAGCAGGGCCACAGGTTATAACCAGAACACAGACATTATTACCATTATATTACTATTAATAACAGTAGCTTCTATAACGTACGGAAACCAGTCCCTTATTATTTACAGAACTCTTTTCATCTGGAAGAACATGATTTATGGTTGCCACCTGGCTCAAAATGATTGAAGGAAACTTGACATTCCCTGGTCTGTCCTGTAGCCTGCCAGCCTAAATTGCAGGACACTTTAGGCTAAGATTTACAAAGGGGCCCAAAGGAGTTAGGTGCTCACCTCCCATCAAGAGACTCCCATATACATTTCCTGTGCCTTGACACAGCAGCACTGTGATAGAATCATCATCCCACCGTGGCATTTTACAAATATGAGTTTAGATGGAGCGGCACAGAGTAACGATTCGAGGACATCGCAAAGTGGCATCTCTACTGCTTTCAGCCATGTCAGGATTCTGCTCTCAGCTCCTGTCAGATCTTTAATATATCGCTCTTTCTACATGCAGGGAACTCCTAACAATTTAAGTGGGAATTTCGTAGGGAAGAATGAAATATCAAGGTTAAGCACCAATGTGTGGACCCCTATTTACCATATATGCAGCCCTGAAAGTTTATCCAATAAACATCACATTTAAGGGGTCCTATTCTCCCATGTCTGCACTGGCTATTTACATGTGTAACTCCCATGACTATTAACAGGAATCACCTGTGAAAGTTCCCTGTGCAATATGTGAAGAGTAAACCCCAAAAACTGGCTACTCTTTAAATGAAGTTAAAATATTATGAGCAGAAAATATCTTTATTTTTACACCACTGCTGTATTTCACTATTACTGAAAAGAAAGTCAATTCTGCTGTAGGTAAGAGCAGACTATAAATTTATCTAACAACATATACCGAAGCTGGTGAAAATATTTTAAATCTGCCTGAGGTTATAAAACGATAAATCACATTGAGCTACACCGCTGTAGTAAGCCATTTCCCCTTAATGGTTTTCTATATTTTATTGCTTCAATAAAATCCATCACCTATCACCCTAAGAACTTCAGTCATATACCCTACGGTAATTCTCAATTAACACACAAAACCCCCCAAGGTTTCAGTAATTTTAAGGTTGTGACACAAATCCACTAGAGGAACAGGAGATGAGAATGATGGACTATCCAGCCTTAACTTTGAAAAGAAAAAAACAGCCTCTACAGAAGTTTATGAAAGTTGATATAAACTAATTTCTATACAGCCTTATACTAGCAGTTGATAAAAATGCTCTGATGAATGGCCCTATATCCATGTATTTATATATCCATCTATAATATGAAGATTATTAAATATATATGCTGTGTCTAGTCAAACAAATTTAATGGGCTGAGAAAGGTTCATATAATAATGAGAAGGGATGATAATATCATTTATATCTATGTAAGAGTTTGTGTTCCAAAGGATCCCAAAGTGCTTTGTAAACCAACTGCATGGCTGAAGCACAACCAACTCTGAGCTAACCATAGATAATCAAGAGGCACATATTACCCTGCACAGAGGAGAAGGAAGAGAACGTCTTGACCAAGGAATCAAGGGAAAACCCTTACTCTGAGGCAAAGTGCACTATGATCTTTTACTTCCACACCACCTCTGTTTTTTTTAGGTTTCATCCAAAAGATACCCACACACACACAATAAATTGCAGAGAATTCAATTTATTAGTCTACATTTCATTTACACTACTGCCATTCTAGTTAGTAACTATATTTTGGAACAAAAGAGAAAACAAACATAATTAAAATATCTTAAATATGTGCACAGCCAGTTTTTTTTTTTAAAAGGGTGTGACAAGAACACAGAGGCTGCCACCCCATAATAGCACCCTGGTTGCTTCCAACAATCCCTGGCTCTCTCCTTCAGCAATGCCACTTTCACCAAGAGCTTTCCTGAACCTCTCTCTAGATATTATCTCAATAAATAGGTCATCATCATCGACCTGATATTCTCTCTCTGCAAGTGACACAGTGGTATCATCTTTGACCAATTCTGACATTTGTTTCACTGACACTCATCTCTTCATTCAGAAGGAAAAGGGGAGGATCATTCCCATGTAGGAACTTATTAGAAGTTGTGCCAATGGAAAGACTGCCTGAAGAACAGTAGATGGATCTCATCATAGGTTTTGGAATGATTTCCTGAGGCACTTGAAACAATCTATTTTGTCATCACCTGAAAGAAAGGAGACCTTGAGAGGAGTGCCCTGTTAATGGCTTGGTCCATTTAGCCACTACCACTGATTGCTTGTAGCTTCATTAATTTATTTACGTAGTATTATGAATCACAAAAGATGCATAATTACTGAAGAATTCCATTCCTCTGTGAGCTCTAGTTGAGCCAGGTGCACAACTCTATAGCACCATCTTCCATATCAAACACAGTTCTGCTACTGTATTCTGTGGTAGCCTTGCAACTATTGTGGGGTATATGACATGGACATCCAATAAAGAAGCATGCTTCATGCCAACATTATACACAGAACTTTCAACAGTATTCTTTCCTGGTATATGATTAGACTCAAGTATTTCCAACTTTAGCCAGTCCCAGGGCTTTCTGCCCCTTGCAAGGCACAAGAACAAAAATTCAGTTGCTTCTTTCTTGTGAGTCACATTAAAAATTCTGGCAATCAATTGGTTCAGTGTGGGAATAACTCAAACCATCTCTGGCTACTGAAAATAATGAATTCTTCATTCTTGACATCAGGCTTTCTAGAAAGTAAGGCACAAACATTCCACACAAAATAGTTTTGGTCTGAGGACAAGCACAGTCAGTGACAACATCACTGCTAAAGAAAGAATTTTTTTGTATTTGACTCAGATGCTCAGCAAACTTATTTTATACGGCATATCTCAAACCATTACTTTTCTTTATATGCATGATGGGTCAAATTTTCTAGTCTACTATGGTCACCTAGCAGTGCTCAACCAGTACACAAGATGTGAAATGATTGCAGCCAGATTTCAAAGTACTCACTGCCTGAGCCCCCTATCTCTTGGTCTGCATACACCCCATACTAAGGTAGACAAATGAGGAGCCAGGAAGCAGAGGAATCACTGAAGTAGGGTCATGGGGCTTGAAGAGCTGTAGTAGAGCCAGGGTACTACTGAGCTCCTCACTCTAGACACTGCTCAACTTCCCGGTCCATTTCAGGACCCCCTGTCAGACGATCAGGATGAGGGCTGTCTAGCTTAGTGCTCAAAGCAAGTGTCAGGCCTACCAGTTGGCGCGTGCGTCAGAAACCAAGGACTAGGGTCAGAGTTGGAATCAGCCGACGGAAGCTGAAGCCAAGTGTCAAGCTGGAGGTCAGGAGCTAAATACCAGAGCCCAGAGTCAAGCAGGACTTGGTAGTCAGCAGCCAAACCCAAGGTTCAAACCGGAGGTCAGGAACTGGAGCAAGTAGAGTAGCAGGCAAGGAGGAGTTCAAGACAGGGGAATGACAGAAGCAAGACCAGGTGCAAGTCAGGAGCAGCAGAAACAAGATAACACAGAAGAAGTCACATGAGGATTGACCAGCCAGTGAGCTGCTGGCTAATCAGGCAGCCTCCTGCAGGCCAGATGTACTGATGAGGCTGGAGGCTAGCTCTGATAAAGGCCCTGATTCCGGACAACCCTTCCCCCCAACTCATCCAGGAGAAACAAGTGCCCCTGACAAACATGGTGATGCAGTGGAAAGATCATTGCCCCTCACAGAGATGGCTGACTTGAAGAGCCACAAAGGTAGTCAAATGCTTAAGATTCAAAGGTTTATGCTGGAAGAGCTAGAAATAAACACCAAATTATTATTATTGTTGTTTATTTATATTGGGGTATCACCCTAGTCATGGAGTAGAACCCCATTGTGCTAGGTGCTGTACAAACAGGATTGTCACTGCCCCAAACAGTTTACAATCTAAGTAATTGCTTGAGTTTCCATCAAAATTCTGGAGTCTTGGTGGTTCTGTGATAGATCTTCGTAGATCTGAGTTCATACTCTCACATAACCCAGTTTAATAAAAAGGACCTATGATAATATTGTAGCAATATGCTTTTATCATCATGCAATTGTAAACTGCTAATGTCACAAAGTTCTGTATATCTACATATAGTTTTTTAGCCTTTACTTTAAAAGCAGAAGGTACTGAAATTAACTGGAATATAAATGCAGATTTGCAGGCACACAAAGTTACTATTTGGTGAGCATCCAATCTTGATTAGCATGTGTTTCCCATAATGATTGGCAACAGTAATTATTCCTGATATGATGCATATGTAAGGGCTGACACAAGAGGGGAAAGTGTGTTACTATAAAGTGCCCAAAAACATTCAACTGTGATGAATTAGCCGTGGCATTGTCTTCAGGATCCTGGTATCATATTGAAGGGTGACAAGCAGAGTTTGGAAACCAATACCACAAAGCGCACGGATTCTTTTCTTGCAAATCCAGACACTCTGACACTTTAGCAAATGCACAAGAACATATCATGTAACCTATTTATATACTAAAGAAATCAGTCTAAACTAATGGACAATGCCTGTTAGTTAACAAGAGACATGAGAGGTTAACAACAACTAATATCAAAAGATTTGTATTTATTAATGTTGTAATATAAAGGAAATAATAAACCCCTTCAAACTGAGCTTCTAATTTGTTCTAATCCCCTGGGTGTAGCCAGTTCAGTGCTGGCTGCCTCTCTGTCTCAGTCTCTTTAGATTGGTTAGGACAAGCGTTTGCCCAAATCACAACAGCTGGCTGGAACAGCCCTTTCCCTCCTGTTTTTCCCTACAACTTTCCCTTAAAGCACAATGACTTTTAAATCCTTCCAGGCTCAAAGCCCAGTAAGCAGTAAAGCGCTAAAGCCCAGCACAAAGTGATATTTATTTCTCCAAGCTATTATTTTTTCATATAAAAATCCAATGGAAAAATAACCCCAATAACATTTGTTATAGCAACAGGCGGACTTGAAGCACTTATGAAGGGTGAATGTGTTGTACCTGTGCCCTGGGATTGGCATGGTGTGCCTGCCTCTTTACACAGTCATCACTAAGCAAAAAAATAAAAAAATAAAAAGCTGCTTCTCATATAAGCTCAGACCTTTTCCTTGACTGCTGGAAGAAATTATTTTGAAGAAAGCTTTCAGGGAACTTGGGAGTTCTACAGCTCCAGTGGGGAATGGATAAAGAACTAAAATGAACAGCCACAATGGCTGCATAGTGGTTTACTTAATTATGGAGTTGGCAGCATTTGCCAGAAAGGCGACAATATTACACACAGTTAAAGCAAAGGACAAGTAAAAATCATGGCACATAAAGCCACAGGGCAAGAGAAAAATTATCAAAACAGAAGATCATTGTCTGACAATACCAAACCAGGGCACTGTCCATTTTACTAGCTTCACAGATCCTTAGAAACCACTTCAATAATACATTACTAAGCAGAAAAAGTTGTGTGTGGTCCAGTAGCTAGAGCAGGAGATTGAAAACTGATATTTCTGGCTCTGCCAATGAGATGTGTGTGACCTACCACACTGACCCAGCTGTGCTGCTAAGCTTAATTAACTAATTTTAGTAAAGTGCTTAGAGATCCTTGGATAGAAGAATCCACAGAAATATAAAAAAAAACTTATTTAATGACCTTATCACATAAAATTAAGATTTGTTACTAAACTTAGCAATCAATAAAAGGTAACGTTTGTTTTCTTGACTCTAGTTATATCCTCTGAACTCCTGATTCAGCAAGGTACTTAAGGACGTGCCAAATTTTAACCACATGAGAAATCTTACTGAAGTCAATAGGACTCAAACTTACGCACATGCTTAAGCTGAACTGGAGCTTAACGGTGTAACCCAATGCTCTATGAGTGCAACAGCGATAGTTTTTCTGACTTCTTCCCCAGGCTTAGTGGCAAAGACTTCCCCCTGCCCACCAGTTGCTTCCCAGCTTCCCAGGCTGGCATATTTCAAGTACTGCACTTCCATGTGGAGCCCAGGCATCTGGCCACAGCTGAGGAAATCTAAAAGAACTAGAGAACAATTTAGGAAACAACAAAGTCATGCAGGGTTTTGTTTGTTAGTCTGATGTTTAAAACAAAACAAAGTGATCACGTGGAAATGCTTTAATGATTTTCCTCTCTCCAGTCAGATCCCCTCTAAAAAACAGGAATAAGAACTCTCACTAGGATGAGAAATTTCAGATTCAGCCCTTTTTCTGGACCAGCACAGGGTGGATCATGACAGAGAAATGGGTACCCATGGAGAGAAGATAAAAGGAAACTAATGATATCTTTCTCCTCACGGGTTCCTGCTGATCTATCAATCCAGTACTGACAGAAAGCAGCAATCAGTAGCAGACATCCTCCATCGAAGGGGAGGGTAAGCAGTAAATAAACCTTCTGCAGTGATTGAGAAAGGATCAGCAGATGACTCAGCTTATGGAAATTCCAATGACTAGTGTGTAAACACTGCAGGGAGTGAAGAGGCAGCATTGCTCTGAGCACTGTCTCCACACTGGCCACCATCATGTCAGACAACACTTCTTAACTGAGGAGGAATACCATGATATTGAATCTTTCTTTAGGTTAAAGAATCAGGAAAAACAACCCGGTAAAGAAGTTTCCGAGGGTATGTCCACACTACATCCCTGTAGCTATGCTGCCATAACCCTGTAGTGCAGATGCATCCGATACTGTACTAACGGAAGGCGTTTTTCTGTTGGTGTAGGAACACCATCTCCCTGAATAACGGTAGCTAGGTTGATGAAAACATTCTTCTGTCAACACACCTGCTCTTACTGTACCTGACCATGAATCTGTTCCTTGAGGACTTGAACCTATCTGTACTTAACTATCCTTGAAAAACTGACCCACAGTGACTAGAATCAATTCAACTACAGCTAATACTTCTTTTAGTTAACGTCAAATGCAAAACACATGTTGATAAACTTCGTTTTTTCTTATGTACCCAGCACATTTAAGTTTTATTGAACTATTAAAAAATTAACAATTTTAAAATGCAGCTTTTCTGCATTTTTAATTGAACACCAATTTCTATCCAAATGTTGCTTGACGCAAATCAAAAGTAAGAAATTTATAAATAAAAAAATCATTTATAAATAAAAATGTCATTCACCATTTTCTAACATGAAAAAATGAAAAAATTAAGAATCAGAATAAATGTATGTTGAGCTATCTAACTGCCTAAATAAACTTTGTACCCTCTTGATTAGCAAGAATATATCAAATTTAGTGTAAAGGCTATATTTAATTGCAAATCAGCATGTTTCAATGGTTATATCAACCGTTGAGAATGAACTTTTCTTTAGTAAAATAACTAAAAAATACAAATGCAAAACAAGATTAAAATTGATTATTCAATGTCACCTGCTTGCTAATTTAAATCATGATTAAAATCTGTGATTTAAATCACTTAGATTTAATCAATGCACCCTGCATGAGCAGCCAAAGGGACATCTATAATCGAGCTCTCAACATTGCTAACCTCAGTGGTACTGAACCAGTGTCAGCAAAGCTGTGAAATATTACAAAAATGTCCTCAAAATAGACACACATCAAGAAGTCACCTTAGTTACTTGAAAAGCAAAGGCCACAGCTTCAGTTTATGACATTTAGTTTTAAAATACATAGTGAGAAATCCTGACCATGGCACTGATTTTCCTAATTTTGAGTTCCAGTATTGCCAACCTCAAATGTTCAATAATCATGAGCCAGCCCAACCAAAAATCTGGAGATTGGCTTCAAAATCATGAGATCTTTGATGCTGTTTATTTCCATTCTGTTTTTTTAGTCTTTAGGTACTACTTGGGTCACATTTTCAAGGTTTTTCTCTGCCACCACAAAGGCTGTAAGAAAAGCATTGAATATTGCAAGAGTTGGCAACACTCAAGTTCACAGGAATGGAACACTCGCCCAGATGAGGTCTGCCCCAGTTAGCTGCCTTTAGAATATATATATATATATAGATATACACTGAAATTCCAATTTATATCTAATAGGTTCATCTCTTGTGAACAATTTTGGTGTCCCTCTTTTTTTTTGCAGTGATGTCTGCTTTGCCCCCATTCTTAATACTAATATGAAATTAAACTCTTTGGTTGGAAGCGGTAGGTACTGGGAATTGTCCTCGTTCAGATGTGTTTGATGCCTAGTTATATATCTGGGCTGTGTGGCTTTCCTTTCAGATGTTTTAGCATCTCATGCTGTGGTTTTTGTTCAGTGCTTAGGTACTTTGTCTAGGTGCCTTGTAAACTGATTAAACAAACAAACAAAGAGACAAAAGGGATATTAATGTGCATGTTTTCTAACTTCCAAGACATGAATAAAATGAAATCATAAAGATCCCAGCAAATAAGCCTATCACATGGAAAATGCCCATTATATGATGGAACATTGAGATGAAGTCTGGATTCTTGACATCTGGTGCAGGCAACCTGAGTCAGAACCTAAGACCATTGAAAATGAGACAGCAATTCCATTACAAATTGCTTATCTTCCCATGCCCAGGTGCTGCTTCTCCCAGATTTCTGCATTCTGTGGGGGAACAAGAGCAGATGGCCAGAAGGGGTTAAACCAGCATCCTTCCCCTACTGACATCTTATGCATCTTCTTTCCAGGTTGAAGGGCAACTTGCTTGTTCACTGACAGAATGGCAGAAGATCTCCTTCGCATTTTCTTCAATGCATTGTGACATCCTAGAATACTCAAGGACTGAGGAGATATTTGAGCCATTAGTGCTTATCTTCAAAAACTCAAGGAAGATGGGAAAGATTCCAGAGGACTGGAAGAGGGTAAACATAGTGCCAATCTATAAAAAGGGGAATAAGGACAACCTAGGGACTTACTGACCAGTCATCTTATCTTCAATACCTGGAAAGATAATGGCTCAAATAATCAAGTCATCAATTTGCAAACACCTAGCGGATGAGAAGGTGATAAGTAATGGACAGCATGAATTTGTCAAGAACAAATCATGTCAAATTAACCTAACAGCTTTCTTTGACAGGGTATCAAGCCTCGTGGATGGGGGGAAGTTGTAGACGTGGTATATCTTGACTTTAGTAAGGGTTCTGATACTGTCTTGCATGACTTTCTCATAAATGAACAAGGAAAATACAGCCTAGATGGAGCTACTATAAGGTAGTGTGACTGAGTTCCTCCTCTATCTTGGTGGGTCCTGCGCTTATTGGCGGATTTTCTTGCCTCAGAGATTTGCCATGTGGGTTGGGGACCAGCTCAGAGACCTTCCCCTCTGGAAGAACCCATATTGGGAGGTTTGGGGGAACCCGGGCCCGCGCTCTACTCCGGGTTCCAGCCCAGGGCCCTGTGGACTGCAGCTGTCTATAGTGGCTCCTGTAACAGCTGCATGACAGCTACAACTCCCTGGGCTACTTCCCCATGGCCTCCTCCAAACTCCTTCCTTATTCTCACCACAGGACCTTCCTCCTGGTGTCTGATAACGCTTGTGCTCCTCAGTCCTCCAGCAGCACACCCTCTCACTCTCAGCTCCTTGCGCCTCTTGCTCCCAGCTCCTCACCCTCACACCACAAACTGAAGTGAGCTCCTTTTAAAACCCAGGTCTGCCTTAATTGATTCTAGCAGCTTCTTCTTAATTGGCTCCAGGTGTCCTAATTAGCCTGCCTGCCTTAACTGGTTCTAGCAGGTTCCTGATTAATTCTAATGCAGCCCCTTCTCTGGTCACTCAGGGAACAGAAAACTACTCATCCAGTGACCCGTATATTTGCCCTCTACCAGACTCCTGTACCCCACTGGTCTGGGTCTGTCACAGTAGGTGCATAACTGGTTGGAAAACCGTTCCCAGAGAGTAGTTATCAGTGGTTTATAGTCAAGCTGGAAGGGCATATCAACTAGGGTCCTGCAGGGATCGGTCCTGGGTCCGGTTCCATTTAATATCTTAATAAATTATTTACGTAATGCCACAGAGAGTACAATTATAAAGTCTGTGGATGATACCCAGCTGGGAGGGGTTGCAAGTGCTTTGGAGGATAAGATTAAAATTCAAAATGATCTGGACAAACTGGAGAAATAGTCTGAAGAAAATCGGATGAAATTCAATAAGGAAAATGAAAAGGATGACACTTCAGTAGGAACAATCAACTGCATACATACAAAATGGGAAATGATTGCCTAGGAGCGGAAGGGGATCTGAGAGTTATAGTGGATCACAAGCTAAATATGAATCAGTGTTCCAAGAAAAGCAAACATCATTCTAGGATGTATTAGCAGGAGTACTGTAAGAAAGACACAAGAAGTAATACTTCCAATCTACTCCATGCTTATAGGGCCTCAACTGGAGTATTGTGTCCAGTTCTGGGTGCTACATTTCAGGAAAGATGTGGACAAATTGGAAAAAGTCCAAAGGAGAGCAACAAAAATGATTAAAGGTCTAGAAACCGTGACCTATAACGAAAGATTGAAAAAATTGGTTTTGTTTAGTCTGGAGAAGAGAAAACTGAGAGGAGACATGATATCAGTTTTCAAGTATACAAGGAGGAGGATGAAAAATTGTTCTTCTTAACTTCTTAGGATAAAACAAGAAGCAACAGGTTTAAATTGCAGCAAGGGGGGGTGTAGGTTGGACATTAGGTAAAACTTCCTCTCAGGGTAGTTAAGCACTGGAACAAAAAGCCTAGGGAGGTTGCGGAATCTACACCACTGGAGGTTTTTAAGGTTAGACTAACACCTGTCAGGAATGGTCTAGATATTATGTAGTCCTGCCTTGAGTGCAGTGGATTGGACTAGATGACCTGCTGAGGTCCCAGTCCTACACTTCTCTGATTCTCATACTGTTAGCTGAGTCAAGCCACATGAATCTGTGCTCGGGAACAACCACACCAACACAGAGCCCCGGGCATGCTAGTGTTACTTCCCCATCTCTTCTGGGAGCTCAATTTGCCATTTATCTTGCTGCTGACTTTCTTGCTTTCTTTCTGCTGTGAAAATGTGGCCTCCCACTTTCCTGATCCCACCTCTTTTCACTGCCTTGACCTGGCAACCAACTAACCAAGCAAAAAGACACATCACACGAAGGAGTGGTACCTTCCCGAGACTCTTCAATATCTTTCCAAACAGCAGTGTTCAGAGCTCTGTCTGATTTTCTCTTCTCATCAGAGGACACAGCAGCTCTCCTAGAACATCATTGCTCCCACTCCCGAACATTGCCACAAGAAACCAAACAACTCACTGTCCCCCTTCCCCTTTCCACCTTCTACTTGGGCTATGCCAGTTGTCTATCTTGATGATTGCCTGGGACAAGCACCACAAAATGGTGCTTCCCTCCTCCATCTCCTAGGAGAAGGCTTTTAACTAAAGCAATATACTAAAAGGAAACATCTACTGAGATCCAAAAGATCTCATTTCAGAATCTAGCGAGTCAATACCTATATTGAATTTCTTATTCTCTACTAGCAATAGAGACTCAGAATTCCTTATTTATTCTGCACAAACTCACAGAAACAGGATATGCTGTCTCATGTATCTGTCCTATGTTTACATTACACACTTCTCTGGTTGTAACTGTAAAACCTTTATAAAGATACATTTTATTTTTAATGGTGTTTATGTTTATAACCCTGAGTGTTACTTTCCCTCTCACGAATAACTGTGTTTATAGCTTGGAATTTTACACTACTGAACCATTTTTCATATTGTTCTATGTATCCACATATGTTGCCTCTATGGTGTTTAAATTAATTTTAAAATCACAATTTCTATTCCTTATAGACCTATGACTCAACTGAAACTAACAAAGAGTGTGTGTAAAACTCAATAGTTTATAATGATTAAAATCCAAGACAACAGTTTATCAGAATTATTTTTACACACAGTCCCCTAAAGACTTTACCGCAGTTTTATATCTATGAATCTCTTCTTAAGAAAAAACATCTTGTAAGAAATACAGAACACTTCAAGGAGCTGGCAAAGTTTTAATTTAGAACAAGTTTTGGTGAAGGCTGCTCCTCAGATCCTAAGCAGAAGTTAAAGTAACACCTTTGAGTTTTAAATTGGGTAAAATAAACAAATAAGGGTTGGGAGAATTAAGCTAATGGGGATAGAAATGTTGCCATGGTTTTGTTTTAAATTTAAATAGAAACACACACCCACTTTTATATCTATCTAGGTATATAAGGACACGCAAACATAACAGCATAATGCTAGCACAGGACAAATAGCTGGCAATACAAACAAAAATCAATCTGACCAGTCTATTTTCAATGTCCAAGCTGACTGAAAAGTAAACAACCAGCATAAATGTAGAAAAATTAATTAGATCTTTGAAAGCGCTCTGAGATTTAATAATTTACAACATTCAACTAAACAGCAGTATCAAGAGTAAGACATTTTCTTCCAAATGTGAATTAAAGGAACAATATCCCTTTATGGTATACTCCAAATTCCTAGTAGGAGCAAGGGCCAAATGCCACAATGATTTAATCACGTGTAACTTTATTCTTTTGTGTAGTCCCATTGAAGTCAATAGGACTACTCGTGGGGAGTAAAGTTATGCATGTACTAAAGTATTTGCAGGATCAGGGCCACATATGTCAATAGCATTAGAAATTGATTTGCTTCAGAGGCACAAAAACATTGATTTATTTACTGAATGAGTGTGATTACGCCTGCCTCAAGTCCTATTCCTCACCCCAGGAAGAGCACAGATTGGGACACTAGTACCAAAGCACCATGAGATTCTGTGAGAGTTTAAAACAAAAAACAGGGTTTTGTTCCACATTGCCATTTATGGCAACGTCACCACTTTCCTCTCATTAACTCCCCAGAATCTGATCCAATGGCCACTGGGGCTAATAGGAGTCTGACAGTCAGGCCCATCTGAATCCTTCACATGCTGTCAGATGTCGCTTAGGGCATAACAGGATTTAGATTCAGATCCATAAAGAGCATAAATAGAGTTTGCAAATAAGCTCCTTTAACTGAGTTAACAAGCAATATTTAAACGTGAATACTGTTTCCGTTATTCATTTCATGTGTAAGCTCCCCATTATTCATTATACATTTGTTTCAGAAATTCTAAATTACACAACTTTCCATTAATAAGTGCATTCCTCTTTAAGTGTCTACTTTAGAAATGTTAATAAGTAGTTCTAGTGATAATAGTCTAATTCATAAACATGCAGGAAAAAAACCTATTGCTTCATGAAATACTGAAATACACTTAGAAATTTGGGAACTATTTCTAGGAGTGTTTGGTGCAATTTAAAAGCAAGTAAATAGCAAACACTTATGGTACTCATTAAAAATGGGAAAACAGGAAAAACTTACTCATTATCTATTTGAAAAATATAACCTATTATTTTTAATAATGCATGAACATTTAATGATTGAAATTTACAGCTTCTTTTGCATAAAGAACCATTGATTTTGTAGATCAAATTATCAGAAATTCAATATGGGGCTGATAACTTTTGCAAAAGTCAGAGTGGAATCCTGGCTCCACCAAAGTCAATGGCAAAACGCCCATTGATTTCAATAGAGACAGGATTTCACTCAGAGTCTACCTGGTTCCAAACTGTTTGCCCATGGCACATAGTGGTGCTTCTACAAAAATTAGAGGTATCACTTTGTTGACCAATCTCACAAGGTTGTTTGAAATAGCAGTATGGGCACAGAATAGCTGAGACTCAAGGATATGTGTTTGTTATTCCATCAATTTATGGTCTGCCAATCAAATGACAGTGTGATGAGTACACATATGATTGCCCTCTGACCAGTGTGAATCACTGCTCAGTGATGCATATTTTGGGGATGAACACAAAGAACAGAAAAGAGTCCTGTGGCACCTTATAGACTAACAGACATATTGGAGCATGAGCTTTCGTGGGTGAATACCCCCTTCGTCGGATGCGGCTACCCCTCTGATACTTGACAAAGAACAGAAAACATCTTCATTTGCTGTACCAGTATAACACACAAGAGGTGGTGTTATACGTTGCTAAATACTGATTAGCAGTACAAACATGCAGTGATATTGCTAATGATTCTGGATTCAATCCTTCTACTGACTGCAGTACAAGCAGGATCAAACCCACGATCAAAAAACAAACAAAATATGTATGTTCAAGAGCCTTAAACCAAAGGTTTCAGCCCATAAAATAAGACTCCACCTTCCCCATTCTGATCCATTAGAGAATGAGAAGATTTCAGGGAGTGAGAAAGATGACCGTTTTTACGAGTCACTATTCTTGACCAGGTGGGATAACTAATACTTTGTCTAAACTTTCCCAGTTATTCAAGTGTCACAATAGGATATCTGGATATTGTGACACTATCTGTTGTTTACATAGATATGCCCCTTTATATAATTACTTTCACACAGAAGATGAAATGCATACACTTGCGTGAACTAATGGACTTTTTCTAATATTAATTTAAGACTGTACAATAATCAAAGTATCCTAGCACAGGAAGAACACAAGACAAATGATTGTTGATGACACTTCTAGTCCTCGTTTTCTTTGAGGAAACCATCCCTGCAGATCAGAACAGTCAGGGATTTCAGTAAGAGTCTGGACCACTAAAGAAAGGGCTGACAATCTATACATCCAGGAAAGTATCAAGTAGGTGGCTGTCTAAAGCTGCTCAGCAATTTGCAATGTTAGAATAAATCCCAGGAGAGATGGATTAGTGGGAAGAGGGAAAGTGAGGAGGTCAGAAAGATGCATGATATTTTATTCATCATGATTCTACAGTTTATCACAATGCTCTGCACATTATCCCAGTTCTGCAGCTTGTCATGTAAATATCAGGTATACATATGGAATGTACGTATATAGATGTCCCATGATTTTCAGAAGTTGTTAGTGCCTCAACTTTTGGGCACATACCTCCTCCACCTTCACTAGGTATCCTACTGGGACTTCTTTTTGATTAAAGTTTACCACATCTTCAGTTTATTTACTTGCAAAGTCGGTCTGAGGCAAATTCACTTTTCAGCTGATCTGCTAACTTTCTATTGACAACAACTGAGCATCTCCACAAACACTGATCCAAACAAATACTGCTGAGATCATCTCCTCTCCTTTCTCTTGTGAGTGCTAGTAACGGTTCCCTCCACATGGCTAAGTTGATAACGTTAATTTACGGTTTTATGATAATCCTCCTCCCCATTTTCACCTCATTTTTTAAAAAGAGCAAGCAATCAATTGTCTTGACCTTTGTATATATGTTAAAAGTTCCCCAAGTTTCTATGTCCTCTATAGTTGCTTGGGTAAATTCTACTGATTTCTCTCCTACAAATATTGCCTGCTGCTTCCCCCTTTATTAGCCGACCTAGTCAACATTGCTCTGTAACACGATCATGCATTTGGGAGCTACTTCAAGAATTTTGGGAGCACTGTGTTAAACTTTTATTCTCATTCTCTTCCTCCCCTCCCCCAAATAATTAAGGTCAGGATTTTGCTGTCCCTGCATGGATGTGCAATAGGTGGGAGGGAGCCTTCCTCACTCCTTTCTCTACCCCACATTCTGTGGTTGAGATCCAGTTACTTGGCGCTGTAGATGGAGTGGACTGCAACAACACAGAACAGCCAGTGAGCCATTCCCCCTACTCTGCACCAGATACATGGAGTGTTGGTGCCAATGATCTGCTTAAACATCAATCCCATGGCATGTCATAACAGCACTCCACTCTAGCATACAGCCTCAGGAGCTAGGTCAATATTCCCAGTCCTTTCATTCAGAGGATGAAATTTACTCCAGTACACAAGGCCCTCCACACTATTTCATACCTGCATGGGTGAGACTGGGAAATTAGAACAGAGTGATCTCACAGGGGTGCCTATGTGCCCTATAAAGAGCCCCTTGTGTTGGTCAGACACAAGCTAGGATGGAAGGCCATTATGGCATGCCACATGATAAGCGTTTAAGCAGATCATTGGCTCCAACAACCTATGCATCTGGTACAGGAGGGTCACTGATCCTTCTGAATTGTTAATCCCATAGGTTCCGGAAGTAGGGATGCTGGAGCATTCCCTGGCTTTAAGTGGTTTCCATTATATACAGCAGGGATCAGCAACCTTTGGCATGTGGCCCGCCAGGGTAAACACCCTGGCTGGCCAGGCTGTTTACCTGCTGTGTCCGCAGATTCGGCCAATCGCGGCTCCCAGCACATCCCTTGGCCCGCACCACTTCCTGCAGCCCCCATTGGCCTGGAATGGGGGACCGCGGCCAGTGGGAGCCATGATCGGCCGAACCTGCGGACGTGGCAGGTAAACAAACTGTCCCGGCCCACCAGAGGGCTTACCCTGGTGAGCCGCATGCCAAAGGTTGCCAATCCCCGATATACAGGGTTTACCATTTGGTTCAATGGCTCTCAGCACCCCCACTATAAAAATTGTTCCAGCACACCTGGTTAATCCACTCCATCTGCACCAAACCAAGTAAGTTCAACCACTGAATGAGAGTCCCAGAAAAGTCCAGTACTGGCAAGCATACTGGACTCCCCAAACAGGGCAGGGAGGGGTGGGTAAGTCTGAAGCCATGATCCCTCACACTCCAGTAAACAAAGCTGAGTCAGCACACAGGGGAACGTGCACTGCTCTGCCGCCTCCATTGACTCTCTGGCCAAATCAGCTTTTGAGGACTCTTCTATAGTCCACTCTGCGCCCATCACTGCAGAATGTGTTTTAGCAATATTGCCCTTACTATACAAAAGAGTTAAAACAAACTTTGCTTAGGACACAGAATGCATGGGATAAAAACTGAGCAGATCCCATTTCTTCCTAACAAACCCTAGCACACAGCAGACAGAAGAGATGATAAATTAGCCTTCTTTACAGAAAACCAACAGAATGCTGTTAATGTCAGGGTGCTTTTAAGGTGACAAAGACTAAAGCTAGTCTGCCAATTGTTATGTATATTGCTTAATGATATATGTCCTATGGCTGCTGCAACATTTATGGCAAATAAACAACTTAATGATTGTGGCCTTCTACTTTTTAACGATACAACTTGATACCGACTTTGACTCTCTCTGTTTAAAAATGATAACTCAGTTCAGCAGTACAGCATTTTCATTAAGCTGGTCTGTAGTTTCATGCTATGCGAAGCGGAGAAGATGCATTTAAAAAATGTTTAATACAGTAATGATCAGAAACCTTGAACATATATAAAGAAACAGGCTTGCTTATTCTGTAACTATGGAAACTACTACATGAAAAAAATATTTTAAAAACATTTCAGCTAATAGAGTTGGAGAATGTACTGGATATGGAAGTCCTAACAATGATATAACCCTGTATATGGGGTAAAAGTGAGGTGTAAATTGAGGCTGACAACACTTATGCGTCTGACAACACATTTTCCTCTAACAGGGCCAAATTCATCCCTGCTGCAACTCCATTGATATTAGTGCAGTTACAGTAGAGATGAATTTGGGCCTCTCTATTGCTTTTGATAAAACCATTGTATAAAGTGTATTTCACCCTTTTAAAAAAATGTTTTGAAGGGGCATTCTATTTAATCAATGAAGCAACACTGTATATTGACCAAAGCAGTCAATAATGTTATCAAGGTAACTTTCCCGAACATATCTTACAGGCCCCAGACTGCATTCCTCACACACCCAAAACTCTCACTAAATACTATGGTGCCAGTCTTCAGTCATTTCCCATGGGAATAACCCTTCTTACGTGAATAGTCCCATTGACACCAATGGGATGACTCACACAAGTAAAATTACACATATGCATAAGTGTTGGCCTGATTGGGGGTAAAGAGAGTTTGGGCAGTATAAATAACATTGGATTGGGCCCCAGGTTTGCCTTTTAAATTCTTTTCAAATTCCATTGTAGAAACTACCATCATTTCAGCCATCTATCCATGCCATATTGCAGATTAATGTTTTATAGATAAACGCTGTGACTGTCAGAAAATAGCAAATATCCAATGAGAAACACACATGCCTACTACTTCCTTCATCCTTCCAAGGCTTACTGAGGCATTATCTGTGGTGGGGTTTTTTTTTTTTTGTTAGTTAGTTTGTTTTTACATTTGCTTGTCCAATTTGAAATTGTAAGGTCAAATAAACAATTCAATGGTCCTAGACAGTTTTTTGTGCATCTACAGTTGTAAAGCATTTATAAATCAAAATTTTGCAAACTATTTGTTCACAATGTGGATCGCATTTCAGCATGGGGGGGAGGGGGGACTCCCAATTTGGATAAAATTATTTTGTCTACATACCCCTATACTCTGTTTTGTCAGTGAAATCTGAATTACTAATTTTCCGGCACTTGGAGATAGCGAGTATGTATCTCACCTGGATTAACAGTATAGTTCATAATGGCACCAAAGGACTTGTTATGGTCTGTCAGGCCAATGTGAAAATTAAAAAAGATTTATTGGTACACAGAGGCTTCCTTTGGAGCTGTTACAGGGTGTATTGTTAATCTAGCTGCCTTGCATATGCACATTGTGATTACATGCTAAATGTCCGTACAGAAATTTTACTGAACAAAACCTGGACACTATTTCTAAACTAGTCAGCTATATTGTACTATATACACGGTGAAGAACAAATCAATTTTTAAACATTTACAATATACTAGGGCTGTCGATTATTCGCAATTAACTCACGCGATTAACAAAAAAATAATTGCAATTAAAAAATTAATAGCTATTAATTACAGTTTTAATCTCAGTGTTAAACAATAGAATACCAATTGAAGTTTATTAAATATTTTTGGATGTTTTCTACATTTTCAAATATATCAGTTTCAATTACAACACAGAATACAAAGTGTACAGTGCTAACTTTTTATTATTTTTAATTACAAATATTTGCACTGTAAAAATGATAAACAAAGATAGTATTTTTCAATTCATCTCATACAAGTACTGTAGTGCAATCTCTTTATCATGAAAGTGCAACTTACAAATGTAGTTTTTTGGATACATAACTGCACTCAAAAACAAAACAATGTAAAACTTTAGAGCCTACAAGTCCACTCAGTCCTACTTCTTGTTCAGCCAAATGCTAAGAGAAACAAGTTTGTTTAAATTTAGGGGAGATAATGCTGTCTACTTCTTAATTACATTTTCACCTGACAGTGAGAACAGGCTTTCATGTGGCACTGATGTAGCTGGTATCACAAGGTATTTATGTGACCGATGTACTAAAGATTCATATGCCTCTTCATGCTTCAGCCATCGTTCCAGAGGACATGCTTCCATGGTGATGACACTCATTAAAAAAATAATACATTAATTAAATTTGTGACTGAACTCCTTGGGGGAGAATTGTGTGTCTTCTGCTCTGTTTTACTCACATTCTGCCATATATTTCATGTTATAGCAGTCTCAGATGATGACCCAGCACATGTTGTTCGTTTTAAGAACACTTTCACTGCAATTTGACAAAATGCAAAGAAGATACCAAAGTGAAATTTCTAAAGATAGCTACAGCACTTGACCCAAGGTTTAAGAATCTGAGGTGCCTTCCAAAATCTGAGAGGGACGAGGTGTGGAACATGCTTTCAGCAGTCTTAAAAGAGCAACACTCTGATGCAGAAACTACAGAACCCAAACCACCAAAAAAAGAAAATCAACCTTCGGCTGGTGGAGTCTGACTCAGATGATGAAAATGAACCTGTGTCAGTCTGCACTGCTTTTGATTGTTATTGAGCAGAACCAGCCATCTGCATGGACGCATGTCAGACAGAATGGTGGTTGAAGCATCCAAGGACACATGAATCTTTAGTGCATCTGGCATGTAAATATTTTGCAACGCCGGCTACAACAGTGCCATGCAAACACCTGTTCTTTCTTTCAGGTGACATTGTAAACAAGAAGCAGGCAGCATTATCATCTGCAAATGTTAACAAACTTGTTTGTCTGAGCAATTAGCTGAACAAGAAATAGGACTGATTGGACTTGTAGGCTCTAAAGTTTTACACTGGTTTATTTTTTAATGCAAGGTTTTTTTGGTACATAATTCTACATTTGTAAATTGCACTTTCACAATAAAGAGATTGCATTACAGTACTTGTATTAGGTGAACTGAAAAATACCATTTATTTTGCTTTTTACATTGCAAATATTTGTAATAAAAATAAATATAAAGTGAGCACTGTACACTTTGTATTCTGTGTTGTAATTGAACTCAATATATATGAAAATGTAGAAAACATCAAAAATATTTAAATAAATAGTATTCTATTATTGTTTAACAGCACGATTAATTTTTTTAATCGCTTGACAGCCCAACAAAATTCAGTATGTATGAAATCAGGACTACCACCTGTAAAATCTCTCAGTGCCCATAATGCTCTATGTCAGTTTCATCATGGCATAATTTAAGGAACAGAACTGCAATTCTCTTAACTTGACTTTACCCAGATGCTGAACCCCACTTTTGACCCTGCCTCCCTTAAGGTCAGAATTCTGCTTCCTTCCCTCTGGATTACCCCTCAGCTTAACAGCCTTAACCCGCAATTCCGGCAATTGTTAATAAAAGCACAGTTTATTTGTCATAGAGTAGAAAATAAAGAGAAAATCACAAATACGTGTTAGGCAGAATATAAGCAGAGCTGGGCTCTAAGATGTTAAAGAGAATATTGGTTAGCAAAGACGAATCTCTAACTCTACAGAGAACTATTTGCCCAAGGTAACTACGGTCACCCTGTCTGGCTTTCCACACTCCAGGAAGGCCTCTCATTTAAGGCATTCTGAGGCATTCTGTGCCCTAGTTTGTCTCTTATGCCCTTTTGGAAAATCAAGTTTCTTTCTTCTCATGAAACCTCTATCCTCTCTGGTATCTGCAATCCACTATGATAGCTTCCTATACCACTATATGGGAGCCTTATCCTTCATTCCAGCTTCATCAGGTATGGACAATACATGACATCTTCTTTGATTACTTCCTTCCAGTCCTGTACATATAACCAAGAGTTTGAATGATTTTCCAATTGCATATTTGAGATGGGCCTTTGGTTCCTCACTTTTTCTCCCAGTCCCCATCACTGGAAATACTCATTTGGGCAGGGCAGCTAGACTCACTTGTTTTGAACTGTCTGTTCCAACTACAAAAATACAAGATATTCATAAATCAATTACGTAAAGCTTCAGAAATTTAATACAAAAATTACAAAACAGGTATCCAGGCTCCTCCTCAATCATGAAAATGCTGGGAAATATGCTCATAGGACTATTTTGGAAGTTCACCTTCAACTCTGATTGTAGTAAACACCAAATGCTGCATAGAAATGGTGTTTCTCAAAGTCTAATTCCGCAACACAGTTAAGACACCTTGAAACTGTCACACCACACATCTTACCTTGACTTCTAGTTTAAAATTACATTTTAAGGGGGGGGGGAAGCCCTCTCCTGTTCTATTTTGAAAAAAAAATAAAATAAAATGCAAAATAAATAAATGAAGACAATTTTACAGGTCCTCCTTCAGCTAAACCTTTCAGCCACTTCAATGAGAAGATAATCTTTCTGTGATTATGACCAAACCCTCTCGTTGCTTAGCAACACATAATTAAGGAATATGTTTTCAGATCCGCTTTGCAAGCTGGCCATTATCTGATGAAATTACTGGAGCAACAAATGTCATCCTCATGCAAATGAGTTGGTTGTAGAGAAAGAATGTTTGACTTGTGAAGAAGAGGGCTCAGGATCTCAGAAACATTGTTGGTTTCTTCTTGTCATACATGGATTTTTTTTTTAAAGGAAGAGAATAGTATAGACTTTTAAAGAGCATAATTCACAATTTAAATATGAGGAATAATGGAAGGAATGTTAAATTTATCCTATGGGGAAAAATCATTCAAAACATATACACCCCGGCAGTCCCTTGCAGCAGTATTAATACGTACTTTCACTCCAATGTTACCAAAGTAATCAGCTGGATCAGATGCACTGCAATTAAATTAACATTTGTGTTCTCAGTATTATGTCAGTTTCATTTTTCAGGCTTTTGGAAATGGTTTATTCAAAAAGCCTGTCTGGATGTCCTTCCTTTGTGCCTGAATCATGTCAATACACATCATGTTGATGAATATTTAAATATGATCTGTATTTATAAATTACACAAATTAAATACAATAGTCACAAAAGAGGAAGAATCAACTTTTTAAATCTGTGATTGCAGGAAAGGGGGCGGGAGGTCTGAATTTTGACAACTTTATCATTTCCACTTGCAAAATAGTTCTTTATTTAGATTCCCATGGAATGTCATCACTAGCTTGGCACAGTTTCCATGCCTATAAATGGTATACTTTTATTAAGGCATTTTATGCGTGCGCTGGTACAGTACATTGTTCACAATGTGTTTGTATGGTGGTTCAGCTGTGCTGTGCAGAGAAATAATTCCCTCCCATACAGTCACTATCAGTGTGCACAAAAAAAAAAAAAAAAAATTTGAAAGGGGTTTTAACATTTATCAGAAAAGTCAAAGTAACAAATGAATGGGATCTTCTAAATTTCCTCTTACTGCAAAATGCATTTCCTATGGTACTTTTTATTGTCTTTGACTAGTAAGTATCAATTTATATTTTCCAAATTGAAGCACTAAGTCTGTTTGAACCATTTAGCCCTAAACAAGGAAGGGATTTGAACATTTCTGAAGACAAAAAGAGGAGGAAAAAAGGGGCAACCGCTCCTTTTTATCATTCTAGCGGTTAATCATTGACTTTAACATTAAGTGTCGACCTAGTTCCTTAATAGTTACATTGCCACACTTATAAGTACTCCTAATAGGAAATCAAGAGTTTTATTTTAGGTGCCTGATAAAACAGTAAATTAATTAAAAAAGACTATGGTAACTGCCAAAGGTAAGTCAATTCTGGAACTAACACCATTAGCTATCTGATAAATTTAGGCAAAACAATGCTAACCATTTCCTCTGAGAAACATATTTGTGCCCGATAACAACTGTAAGAAGTAAATCTACAACTAACCCTGTAGCCTAATTGCTCAGAAAATGCAGTATCTAATCTTCTGTTCCGTACAAACAACAGGAACAGCAAGATTCATAGTAGAACAATTATCTGATATACCAGTCACTTTATCTGAAGTTAGCTAATCAAATAAAATACTCTGAATTTAATCGCACTGTGAAAGGCAGCACTGGAAACGCTCAATAACTTGTGGCCCCGGGGTAAATCTATTTGCCCCACTTTTTTGTGCATAGGGATGTATCTAATATTTTAGCCCTAAATCTAACTGGATTAGACCCAAATTTATCTTACGATAAACACACACAGACATAACTCTCCTAGAGCACACTACTAATGAATACACTTTTAGAAAATTACTTGGTTCAGGTGACGCCATGGTTGAGACAATAACTGGTGGTCCAGTGCGTCTGGTGAGTTTCTGATAAGGAGAATGTTGCATGTGAAAACTTGGGCCAGCAAGAGCCAGGGTGGAATCCATTTGGGCTCCTTGCTTTCGGAGAAGCTGAGGGCTGTTGTGTGGGCTATGCATTGGGGACATTGACGTATTTCGGTCCCTCTTCAGCAGCTCCATGGGCACTGTGTAAGTGGTTGGATATGCTGTTTTGGGACTTGCATGTGGGTTAGTCTGCACTGTAGTCCCTGGTAATCCAGTTGGAGTGGAATAGGCAGACACTGGACGAGTGTGCATGTTGCATGGTAAAGGAGTGTTGTATCCAGAATTAGCTAGAAAATGAGCACCTTGATGAGTTGCCCCAGATGCAGAATAAGTTGCAGTTTCCAGAAGGTGCTGTGTGGGGGCACTGGATGGGCGACGATTTATTTCTCCTACTCTTGGTGATACTGGCTGTAGAGAAGGAGGAGGTGGTTGCTGCATAGTTGTGCCGTCTACACCAGGACCCGTGGCAGGGTGCATGCCATATTCATTCTGCAGCAGTTCACTTCGATGACTAAAGCTGTTAGATCGGGTCCTGGGACGGAGTGTGCTGTTCTTCCTATCATGCCTTTGTAGCTGCATTTCTGTTTTGTAGTTATGGGCAATACGGGAAAGCACCCTGGCCTGTCCAAGATTTGGAGCTACAGATTTTATATCATTCTCTTCCATCATCGCGAGCAGGCTCGGAGAATCAAACCCTTGCTGCAGCAAAGCATTGAATGTGCTTTCGGACACGCCTTCTGAACGCAGAAGTGCTAGGAACTCCGGATCAAAGTTTCTTTTAATGTCTTGTCCTGGGAAAGCTGAGGGCATCTGAGAATGGGAAGGAGTCATGGCAGATTCATAACTATCATAAGGAATCTTTGCATTGACATTTTCCCTGATGGGTCCATAACCACGATTTACAGCAACGGCAGATGGACCTATGCTCCCATCAGGAACAGTAGCAGAATTTGGATCGACTACCAAGCACGTTGGAGTAGTTTGTCTAGCAGCTGCAGACTCTATAGGTCTCTCTGCTGTATCACTATAGACCTGCCTGTTGGGAAATGATGATGGTTCTGTTCCATATCTAGGGGTGGGCTGTTCAACACCATACCTTGCAGGAGAAGGATCTCTGTTTCGCATTCTCTGCCCCTCTTGGATCATTTTACTCATGGGATCCCTATACATACGGCTGGCTTCGTGTTGGGCAGGTGACCGTCCTTGTACCTGATCCCAAGCCAATCTGCTACTGGGAATCCCATAATTCGGTAATGATCTATTAATCATGTGGTCTCTATAGTAGCGCGGATCTTTAGGTGATCTAGCGGCTAAAGATGGGTCACTGTAATAATCCTGAGATGGCAAGGAGCTTCGTCCAGACATTGCAGCCTGTCTGTTGTAGTAAGTGAAGTCAGGAACAGAACCCTTCCGTAAGGGACCCTGGTTAAAAACTGGATCCTGATATGGGTATGGCTCTTGCTTCAATTCAGCACCTCCTTGCAAGATGATATCATGCGGTCTATGGTTTGGCTGCTCATACCAACCTCCTTCTCCACCGTAAGTCAGCGAATTTCTCCTCCCTGTTGGTCTCTGATATTCAAATGCATTTTCATTCTCCCAGTTGCCTTCATACCATCCTGCAGCATCCCAGCTCTGAGAACGGCCGATATTTGTATGCTTACTTGGAATTGGCATTGGAATGAAACAACTGACTTCTGTTGAGATAAAGAAGAGAAGGAACCTCTCTTTTTAAATCTTCTATTACACACGTCAAAAACAGATCGAGCTGTATCTGAGCTCTTCTGGGACTTCAGAAACAACCAAGTGGTGGTTTTATATTTCAAAGTATTGCCTGAATTATTAATTCTTCGAAACTTTAGTAGACAAAACACACAACACCCACTGTAACTCAGTATCACTCCAAAACCGAAGAATGAAAGGTCTTTTCTGTATAGTTCAGTCACAGACAAGGGTTGCTGCATTTAATCCAGATGGTTTATCCCTTCCTGCTTGGGACAGTTTGCTCACATGGACAACTGGTCTAGCAGTGTGTGAGGATTATGAGCTAAATAAAACCCCTAAAGCCTTTGTTCCATGTGACATCACTTTAGCCCGATGAAACCTTCTGCGCCAGCCGATCCAGCAACCTCAATATAATTTCTCTTCTGAAAATTATTTTTACATTTTATTTGTATATACATTCATATATATGTGTATATATATATATATAAAAATAAGTAATAAAAAAGAAAGCTTCAGTGTCAGCTCAATCTTAATCCATCCTGATGAAATGCTAATCCACAGCACACAGCTAAGGACAAATTAAATGGAAGAAGGCAGACAAGCCTAAAAAAAGGCTGATGCCAGAAACTCAAGAATATAAGACACTGGCTAGAAATTTCTTAGGTATCAGTAGAACACTTTACGAATATTGTAATTTGCTTTGGAAATTACGTTTTTTTGTTGCAGTTTCAAATTAGCTCCAAAAGGATTCTTTACATTATCATCATAATACTCAAATCCTTTCATCATCCCAGGAAAGAAAATTGCGGAGGTGTAATCTGGAATTTATAATTTTAAGACCCTAGAAGAGGTCACAGTAAAGGAAGGGAGGATCAAAGGATCTTAAACCTGGTATTACAAAGCAAAAAAAGGGAGTAGTAGACTTTTGTCTATTATCTCCTGGTTTCCTTTAACTATATGTTTATGAGATGGAAAAACACTCAGACATCAGACAAAACTCAATTTTTGTATCTTGCAGCATTTCAATAGTCATATGGCTTAGGCTTTTTAAGCTGAAAGTAGGCAAAGGGATTTAGATGGAATCACACCAAAGAAAATTGTTATTTAGAAACATACAAAAATTTTCCATACAAGGTTACCATTTTTGGGAGAGATATTAAAATAATTCTCTAAAACACAGATCAACTGTCACATCCTGCAAATGCTCAAACAGTCGTTGTTTTTGCAAGAGTAGAGCAAATATTATATTTTGTTTACCAACCATCACCTACACTGCAATACTTCTGTTTAAAAAATATTTAAATGGAAATGAATCTGTTTCTTTCTCTGCTACAGTAAAAATGTCGGCACTACAAATATGCAAATTTCAGGTCTGAATTACTAAAAGGAGTAATAGTCACCTTTTTAGGGAGTTCGGGGGGAGGAACAGCTTGTGCATTTTTATGGCTAATCCACAATAAATGTTTGATGCACTAGCCATCACATGATGAAGTATTGTGCTATTATGATAGCTAAGTCACTAATACAGTCTAATGCTTTACTTGCCTATCATACTAATACCTCTGGGCTATATTTCTGACCCAAATACTGACAGGATCTCTTAGTAATCCCTAAATTTCTTTATTGCAGTAAATAGTACAAAATCCTCTTCAAACATCCTCCCCCACAAAGAATTCAGGTCTTTAAAAATATTCTGGATATTTTATAGACATACAAAAAAAATGCCCCCACAAGATTATTTATGCATTTTTGGACAATATCTGATTAGCATCATATTGAATTAACTAACAGAATTAAGGCACACTGGAAAATTTCTTCCTGTGTGAGTCAAAATGGAAAGACAAGTTTGTAGCTGATGAATAACGGCGAACATCTTGGCCTACAAAAATATTTGATTACAACCTTTTTCTTAAAAGGGTAAAATATATTCCAAACTAGATACATTAAAATCCAAGTTGCTTAGTTGTTTTTAATACTGTTATTTTCTCTGTTACCAAAGTTCTGAAGCAGAAGAGAGCTAGGGAAAATTATATAATTTTATACAATAAAATAGTATTGATATTCTACAGTTCAAGAGCATCTTTCAGCCAGTGATTTAAAAGGAAATCATTAATGAATTAAGTCACAACACCAAGATTGGTGGTATTATCCTCAACACACAGCTGAAAAAACTAAGTCACAGAGACGTTAAGGCCCATATTTTCTAGTGTTCATTAATGTTAGGTGCCTCATTTTCAGAGATGCTGAGAAAGACAACTGCAGTTGAAATCAGTGGGGACCTTGGGCTGTTCAGTACCTCTTAAAATGCCCTCCAGGCCCTAGCGTCTCAAGTTGGGCACCCAAAATATTAGATACCAAAATCTAGTTGCAAATGTGTAGAGAGACTTGCTCAAGTTCACACACAAACTGAAGAAGAACCCCAGAAGAAAACCTAGGTCTCATGACTCCCTGTCCCGTGTCCTAGCGAGAAGACCATATTTCCCCATTACTGAAAGCATCAGTCCAGGCTCTAAAAATTATCATCCAGTAACTGCATCTATTCTTCTCTTTAAATAAAGAAATGCTGTAAAAGTCAAAAGTGTGGTGGAGTGCTCAGTAATAATGTCTGTGTTCCTGCTTTGTAGGAGCCAGCAAACTAACATTTTAGGCCCTGATCCGATTCCTGGCAACACTTCTGCATATGGTTGAATTTAAACACACGAACAGTCCCATTGACTTCAATGGATCTCCACAAGTGCTTGAAGTTAAGCACGTGTGTGTGTACAGGATCAGGGCTTTAGTGGAAAGTCAGCAACTTTTCCACAACACTAAGTTAAAGAAATTCTTGTGTCCTCACTAGAGAGTGTATTTCTATTATATTTACTTTAACAGCTGCTGAGCGGGAATTCCAGCAGCCTTTCAGTCTAAACTATCATCTCCCTGAAAACCCTCTGCTTAGCCCAGCCATGTCTGCTCTGCCCTCTCTCTACCTTCTCTGTTAAGGTGGACACAGAGTATTTGCTCAATGAACACAAATGAGAGCACAGATGTGACCGTGACAGCCAGCATGAAATATGATGGGGGGGGGAAACAAAAAAGTTAAATTCCCCACTGCACCAGGAAATGAGTAAGAAATATTTTAAATGAAATACAGGTAGAGGCAGAGAGTTCTTTTGTTTTTCTTTTTGCACTCTTAAAAACAGTTCCTAGTTCTGTAGCTATTTATAAAATAAGATCCCTGCAACAGTCACCAACAGAGGACTTTATGGAGCAACGTACTGATCCAACATAACTAATCTGATATAACAGAGTACCTGGAAAAGAGCAATTCACAAATATTGACATTCCTAATGCAAGGGTGAGACTGAGGAATGTGTTTTACATGCAGCCCATTTTATTGTACCTTATCTTTGAATTTTACAGATATATTAGGAATATTGCAACATGGAACAAAAGCAAAATAATTACCATGATATGAAATGCTTTTGTCTTTGTGAACCCGTGAAAAAAATGCACAATTAGAGTTTAAAACAATGGTTTTCAATTCAACAGTGACATAATCGGCATGTGTTCTGCTATGATACGGCAACTGCAAAAATAGACTTTTTTTTTTAATGTGATGGGTGACTCTGTCATCTAAAATCCCCTCATCTAAAATTGAAGGGGTGAAGATCAAATTTGTATAAGTCAATGGGGTCTGATAATGGTAAATGTCTAGCTGTACACAGTGCTAGAAAATTCAGTTTTGTATCTGGGAGAGAAGAAAGCCTGGATTATATTCTCTTACTTACTTTAGAAAACAGACTATTAAATCTGCAAATGCTAGAGAGTCTACTGTCGCCTCAATGTGTATGTAGAATTCCTATCAGTCATGGGCAGCAGGTGAAGCCCCTCTTTGTGGAGGCTAGCCCCTGGCTCCGCGCCTTCTCCCGTGCCCTCCCCATGGCCAGAGCCCCGAGACCCCCTGCCCTACCCTCCCCCCACGGCTGGAGCCACAAGTCCCTCCCCCCCCACAGTGCCCTCCCCCCCGGGCCACAAGTGTCTCGGCCTGGCTGAAACCCTGAGCGCTCCCCACCTGGGCTGGAGAGCCCCGGGCTGGTCAAAGCTGCGCCATGCCTCCCTCCCCAGACCCAACCCGCGCAGGGGAAAAGCATCTGTTAAGATGCTTTTGATATGCCCCATGCAGGTTTGGGGCAACTGAGGTGGTGGTATTTGCCCCTTCAGCTGCCCCGGAACCTGCATGGGGCATAATAAAACAAAAACTTCACTGCCGAACCCCGCAACTGGGGGAGGGAGGAGTGGTCCAGTGGCCGTGGCAGTGCTGGGGGAGGCGGAGCCTCCCCATACCTATTATACCCGCCGCCCATGCTATCAGTGTAAGTGGAAAGCCCCTTGAAAGGGAATGTGCATAGTGGTTAGGGCAGGGATTACATATCAGGACTCCTGGGTTCTATTCCTGGCTCTGCCATTGACTCACTGTGACACCTTGGTTAACTTTACTTAACTTCTCTGATCTCAGATTACCCATTTATAAAGTGGGGTATCATAATACGTACCTACTTCACTCTGATGTTGTGAAGATATTAATTCATTAATGTTCTTAACATGCTTTGAGTTCCCTGGATAAGATGCAGAGTAAGAGTAATATTATAGCCCTCTGAATGTCTGCCCTTCTACTGAAAATGCATCATTGTGCATAATGATTGCTGAAGCTTAGGTAGCCCTTTATTGCTTCCTCTGTTTGCACCTCCTCAAGAGGCATTGATGAGGTGGAGTTAAACATTTTCCGGTCTATAGTGGATACAAAAGGGGAAAAGGGAATGACATGCACTGTAAATACCACATAAAGAACATAGTTTAAATAAAAATCTAGAGGTGGGTGGGTGGGAGTGTGCGTGATAATCCCTAGGAAGTCATTGTATTTGCTGAAATTTGGCTTTGCAAAAAGCTCTCACACAGTGGCAACAAAGCACACAGCACAGATAGGCTTTATAGCAGCTTCTCTCTAAATTAGATAAGTACAAAGAGAAAATTAGCAGGATTGTACAGGAATCATTTTCAATAATCAAAGGAATAAGAACAGCATCTGAAAGCACTCAGCTCTTGGAGTTGTGCCACGTGCTTTTACGAATTTCCAAACCAAAAGTGTGGATGCTTAAGAAGTTCAACAAAACACTCCAAAGAAAACCCAAATACCAAGTTGGTGCATTACAACAAAAACTCTCAAGATTAGCTGAACACTAAGCAGTCGCAGCCCCATGTAACTCTAGATTCTGGTCACTTTAGAAGCAAAAAACAAAAGCTTATGTACATTTGCAACTCAACCTCCCTGAAATTGGGATATACATTTATTGAAAACTCTGGATCACATATTCCCATGGCTTGTGCACTGAAAACTGTAGGAACTCACTTTAAAAAAATCCTGCCTCTAAATGCTATACACAAGCTAAAACCTTCAACTTAGTTATGCTGCCATTCCAGTTTACTACACAAAAATGGCCCCATGCACATGAAAAGCATATTCCAAAAAAAGAAAAAGGAATGTGTGGTCTGAACATATGTAGGAGAAACCAAAGCAAACCAAACCAAAGTACATGCCAAAAAACAAAGGCAGTTACTGCAGAAAACTAGTTCTAAGTGACTAATGCCATTCTGAGCAACAATAATTTGCTAATAACCCACAAAAACCCAGATATCTCTGTGGTACTATACAAAGATAGCAGTCGATTTCTAAAGCGTATCAGATCCACCTGCAATGGTGTGCATCTGCATTACCTGCATCTGTGGTTGAAAAGTGTTTGGAAGTGTTCTCTGCACATTATTTTTCTCATCCCATTATAGCAGACCCTGTATCTGCAGATCACTTTAAAAAAAAATCATACTATTTACTTTTTTTGTACTGTGGAACCCACGAAGACATGCAGCTAATAAATGTAAGTAATCCACAACTTTATTATTGTAATCCTTGATAGGGTTGCCAATTTTGGTTGGACATATTCCTAGAGGTTTTATCACATGACATAATCTTTAATTAAAGATTAATCTTTAATTCCTGGAGACTCCCGGGCAATCCTGGAGGTTGGCAACCCCAACCTTGACTTCTTGCCACCCAACTTCCTTCCTTTATTTTTGCCTGGTGTGATTATACCTTCAATTAGCCAATAAGTGCTCTGTGGCAGGCTGCGTACACAGGACACTAGAGATGCTGAACAAAGAAACAACAATCTCTCTAATGGGTGTTTCTAGACACTCTCACTGCACCTATTCCAACCTTCTATTATTTCATAGGGCTGAGTACCATGAAAAGCATTAATTTATGCTGCTCAGTTCTGTAGTAAATATTTGCGGATCATAGAAACTTCCAAAGCTTCTTATTGCAAATGGGAACCTATGGCTCCTGGCCACTCAAGCTGGCTTTCAGGGTAAATACCTCTGCCAGAAGCCATAACAGCTGTATGTATATACTGAGCTGCTGTAGTGCAAATACAGAGCAGCATTCTGACACGCAGGATCTTCTCACTATGCAAGAGGGGCTGACAAAAACTGGTTCTGAATATCCCTGTTGGGAATATTTGGAAGATTCCTAGAACACCGAACAGGACTACTATAGAGATCCTAAAATGCGAGATGGCTTTTCCTAAGATGTCAAGTATTTTACAGACATGACCATCAGCTAGGGAAGAGATTTAAACAGGCAATAGATTTTGCAAGAAGCAGCAATGCACCAGGGGAATAAAGCCCTTTGGTGACTGGGAGTCCCACCGGGAAAACCAGCATATATCGTTTTTTTGGAAGATAGCCCCACTTTGCCTGCACTTCATGCATACACAGAATAATTACTCCAGTATTGGGCTGCAGTAACTTCCTAGGAAGATGTTCAATGCAGTACTTCACGGAACTGGAAAAATCCACCTAAAGCTGCCTTTGAATAACAAGTTCTAGGATTAAAGCCTCCAAGTTTTATGCCAAGTTTAGAAAAGTGCAGCAGAGACCCATTATCTATGAAGCAGGTTTCGATTTAGCATGGGCTTGTAAGATCTGGCAAAGAATGAGGATTTACTGTTGAAGATAAAGATGGAATTCCGATTAACAGGAACATGAGAATCTAGAATGCACTCAGAGACATGAAAACTAAAAACCTAGCTGTAAACACTACCTTGAAATCTTGAAATAAGATTTACAACCAGGCTTCAATCAAGCAAAATTTTTGCATTCAAATATTTAACATATTGCTTTCAAAACAATTAACAGAAAAAATATTGTGCAACTCTTGCACCAGCTAAGGGTTAACATTTTTTTTTTTTTACTCCTATGCCAAAAATGCATATACTTTCAGGAACTACAAAAAAATTAATCAATCCGGATGCTGAATAGTAATCTGGCATGCATGGTTCATTGGGCATGTCCCTCAAATATTCACAAGGATCTAATATGGGAATGGTCTTTAAAAATCCTTTGGAAATCACATCAAGCATCTTGTATCCAAAACTGGGTATTAGACCCTGAGGTCAAAATTCATCATGATATTAAAAGAATTTGGGAGTAGGATTTAAATATCATCTGTAATGAAAAGGCTTGGAATTATATCTGTCCCACAAACTAGAATCTTAAATGAATATGTTTTAGAATTCTGACCTCTGCCATGCATGCCTGGGCCGCCAAATAAATAAATAATAATAATAATAATGAAGGACGTATTACTGGATTCCTGACCAGATTAAAAGGTGGAATCTCAGGAAACTTTTTTTTTTTTTATGGTGATACTCAAGATCTACAGGACACGTTTCCCAAGTTTTGGAACTCTTCACAGGTAAAAGAATATTGGGAGAAATATACTTTCAAATATAAATTATTTATTAATAGATGTTTTAGATCAGCGGGTCTCAAACTTCATTGCAGCATGGCCCCCTTCTGACAACAAAAATTACTACATGACACCAGGAGGGGGGACTGAAGGCCAAGCCCTGCTACCCTGGGAGGGGTGGTGGTAGAAGGGGGGAAGAGTGGGCAAAGCTGCCCCAGGGCTTCTGCCCTGGGTGGGGGGGCACGTAACCTTAGCCCCTCTGCTCAGGACTGAAGCCCTGGGGTTTCGGCCCCAGGCAGTGGGGCTCAGGCTTCAGTTTCAGCCCCGGGCAATGGGGCTCTGGCTTTGGTTTCAGCCCTGGGCCCCAGCAAGTCTAACACCAGCCCTGGCAACTCCATTAAAATGGGGTTGCAACCCACTTTGGAGTCCCGACCCACAGTTTGAGAACCCGTGTTTTAGATTAATAGATTTTAACGTCAGAAGGTACCATCAGAGCATCGAGTCTGACCTTAAGGAAGATATCCATATTACAATATCCTTTTGCCTACTGGAAAACAGATACATGCTTCTTGGACGTCCAGAGGGAGCAACAGGAGTGTAATGTGACCAGATTCTCAAAATAAAACAACAGGACACATGTCACTTGGGGTCATGAAAGAGGAAGAAGGGGTGACAGCTTAATACATGGGCAGGACCAGGCCAAACTGAGGGCAGAAGAGAGAGAGGAAGTTACACTGAGTCTCCATCACCCCATGCATGAGAATAATAAATCTACTGACTATTTGTTCTTCTCAGGGGAATGAACACTTTCAACAAATGAGGCTCCTTAAACTACATCTCATGACTATCATTGCACTTGTGGCTAAAGGTGCATTTGGTGATGGAGTGTCCACTTTTAGTTTCATTTTATCACTTCTCTGCTCTCCTCCTTCCCAGCAGAGACTAGAGAGAATGGCCTCCCAGAAGTTTCAGCAGCACCTCCTGCTGGAGAAGTGGAAGTGTGCTGCTGTACATAAATAGGACACTTTGGAGTCCTGTTTTAAAGACTATAAATCTTTGGGGGAGATCACTGGAAAAAAAAATACAACCAGGATATCTGGTCAATTAATAAAAGTGTTTCGAGGAATGTAATTGCCAAGGAGGAATTACTAAGACACTGGAAATACATCTCCATCTGCACTGCTGGAATGGACCTAGCCCTGTCAGAAGCTGCTTCTTGTGAGAAAACTGTCTTCCAAGCACTGGATGAAACCAATGTTTTCATGCTATATGGGATACTTCTTTAAACTTCTTGGAATTAACTTTAACATAGGGGGCCAAATTCATCCATAGTATAATTCTACTGAAGTCAAATAGCTACACCAATGGAAATTTTGGTCTCGTGCACACATAAATCGGGCAGGTTTTGGCATGTTAGCTACAGATAGATAGTTTTCTTTTTAAGCTAAGAACAGGATATATTGGAGACTTAAAAAAAATTAATTAAATTAATACTGTTAACCTAGCGGTCTATACTGAAGTGTCAGTGGGAAACTAACAAGCAACCCCACTCAAGTGTAATGCAACAAGAGTTCATACTCAGTGCTAGAAATTACTGTTGTAGCACTTACATATATTACCTGTGTTCATGGGTACTGAAAAATATACTTGTAAAAGAAAGCTATATAATGTGTTTCCCTGTAACTTTACTCTAGTGTGACCAGATGTCCAACTGCTTTCAAAATACCAGGTACATTTTGTAGAGATGGGCTCAAGCCTGAAACTCTGAATCCAGATTCAAACTTCTCCAAAATTCAGGGTGATCACATTCAAGGTGTTAGTGATGAGTAAGGATATATATCGTTCAGAGCGGCCATTGAGAATAGATCATTTTCAAGCACATATTCCTATGGCTGACATGAAGCTGAAAAATTAACCTCAGATGAGTCCACTTATTGATAGTTGATAGAATAGGTTGCTGACTACACTACAGGTTGCATATTCTGAAGTACAGAGGTGGAAAAATCATAGTTGCTATGTTATCTTATTAATATATAAACTGAATAAATGGAAAAATTATCAAAGCTGAAAATGAAGCCTATGGTATAGAAGTAGTTAACGATAATGGCTACCCAAAGGTGCTAATGACATGAGGCCATAACAGTTGTTACATGGAGTCTTGATTTTTAGACTGGGGGAAACGGAGTAACAACAAGGCTAAATTGCAGATTAGACAAATATAAAGCTACAACAGGTGTGGGTTAAGAAGTAAAGACAGAAGACAGAGATCTTTATTTTGAGTTATGGGCAGCTAACAAAAGCACCATGGGCAAAGTTGTTCTACTTTCAATAGCAGGCTGAGTTAGATAACCAATACAAAAAAAGCTGCACATGGAATTCATGCAAGTTGCAAACAGTATTCCTATCTATACTCTTAGGGCTCAATTAATTTGTCTTACACTTTACCAAAGAAAACCAACAAGATTTTTTTGTTTGTTTTTTTAGTTATTTGTACAGCTTGTTTCATGTGTAACTCACATTCTAAATTTTGTCATGCAGTTTTCCCCCGTGCCACAACTTGGGTGATGTAACACAAGTAAGCAAAGGTGCATAAAATACACATAGAGGCTTGAACAAGAACCAACACCACCACATTCCTTAATGCTGTAAAAATGACTGCACATCTGTCTCATTTGGAACATGCACAATAGTTTATTCACAAGCCAAGAAATGTTCATTTATACCTATGGGGAAAGTTTGACTCAACATGGTGAGAGGACTTAGCTTGACCTACATTTATGAACCCACTGTGGTTGCCGTGAACTTTGTTCATCCACGTGAACTCCCTGCACAGGATTCATGTCAACTTTTTTTTGTTGTATCTGAAGACCCACAAACTTCATTGGACCCTACATACACTGACTGCAGGGATCCCCCAAGAATCTGGACACCCTGTTAATGTCCACGATGCCTTTTCACCACACAGATATTTCACAGCACTACTGGAATCTACGTTCCTCATTATGGATACCAACAACACAAGGAGTAATAAGCTTCAAGGAAAGGCCTTTGTGAAAAATGTGAGTGAGTTAGAAAGTAATGTAATGTATAGACCAGTGAACTTCAGATGGTTATACTGGAACAGGTCAGCAAATCAGGAGGAACCAATCATTAAGCAAAATGTTAAGGGGAGTTTGCCAGAATCTCAGTTGGTGTAAATCAACATAGACTAAGTTTAACAGCTGAGAATCTGCAAAACTTTTTATTTGCCTCCATTAATTTCTCTCTCTTTCCCCGAGGAGAAACTTGGTAAGCTACTTCCTAAAAAATCTGATGGTTTTATGTCTTTTGAGAGGCAAAAACAAAAACAAATATAGTTTTATAGGGGAGGGAGAAAAAAACCTCTCTACAATGAATTATACTCAAGAAACAAAGCCAACTCAAATCTATTAATAGACTACTTCCCTATTTATTCTAAATGAGTAATTTTTACCCAGTATTGGCAAATGTATCCATACTTGATATAATCTCTAATGCATTGTTTCTCTTTGAATGACCATTTGTGATAAAAATTTCCTGACATAAACAGGAATTTATTTCTTAACAGTAAACAAACAAAAACATCTATTTAGTTGACCTACGGGCTGTTTATTAGTCCCAATGCAGATTTGAATCATTAAATGCCTTATGTTGTGAGCTCCTCAGAGCAGAAGTTGTCCTTAATGAGGTCTTGCTATCACACAATGGACGCTACTGTAAACAAACAAAAAGCTTCCTGACCCAGAAGCAAGAGAATTTCCCCTTTTTTCATTCAGGAATTTTAACTTGTATTTTCTTGCTCCAGCATGGAAGTCCTAGTGTTGCTTTTCACATGAATGGCAACCAAATCCATCAGGGCAGGTAAGACTAAAGTAGAGAGAACCACTTTCTGCACTGCTTGTAACTCTAGAAAGTTGTTCCGATGAGCTTCCACGTTTTCTTTGACCAGAATGGATTTTTTCAAGAGGGCTAGATTGACAAAGTGACCGATAGAGGTGGTGATGGTGGTGGTGCCAGTGGCAACTTCCCTATAACCTTTTGCCCAGTGGTTAGATCACTCATCTAGGATGTGGGAAACCCAGGTGGAGAAGAGATTTGAATACTGGTCTCCCACATCTGAGGAGCATGCTCAAACTACTGAGCTATGGGATATTCTGGTGTTAGTCTCTCTAAATGTCTCCTGTGGAAGCTGACCCACTTCCTTTATTTGTCTGCTATTGTAGCCTCCCCTACACCAATAATGCCATATAATATTCAAAGACACCAAGATAAAACCAGGCAAAGTAAAATGCCTCCTTTTTCAATTTATGCTTTCATAGCAGCTGGAATGGCCAGTGTTCAGGGATTTATTACCCCCCAGTCCAACCTGACCACAATAAGATCTTTCAACAAAAAAATAGCCTTCAGCAAAGCCAATGTGGTGTATGATAATCCTACAACCCTACGGGCTAGTCTCCACAGAAAAGTTAGATTGACTGAGTTGGGCGGGGGGGGTGAAAAGTTCACTCCCCTGAGAGATGCAGTTAAGCCAACCTAACTCCTAGTGTAGACGGGACTACTTCTGTTGACCTAGCTACCGCCTCTCGGGGAGGTGGATTAACTACAGCCGCTGGAGAAGTCCTCTGGTCACTGTAGTGCATGTCTACACTGAGGCACTACCGCGGCACAGCTGCAGCTATGCTGCCATAATGTTTTAAGTGTAGATCTAGCCTAGGACTCTGGAAAATTATTTTTCAGGATTATTTCTACAATGGTAATTACAGTCACTCCTAACCTGTTACCTATAAACGTTTTGGGAGTCACACACAACTTAATTCAAATCACAAATGAAGTTAGTGAATGGCAAATGTGCTTTTTTCAAAAGTTATTTTACAGATTAAAAAAAGATTTTAGCCAAGAAAGAACAAAAAGCTCAAATCAGTTGTTCAGAGGAAAATAATCTAAACTTCAATCACATCTAATGTTCTGTTAGCAGGTTTGTCCTATGATCCTTTTGAGTTTCTTGTTCACTCAGCAACCAGATCTGATAGTAAACATCAAACTGGAAAGGCTGCTTTTGAAAATCCCAACTCTGCCAATATAAGTCTTTTAAGTCAGGTTCAAAGTCATTTTTCTAAGATAAGATAGAACACTACACCTGAGTGTTTATGGCATTCAAATGGATAGATATGTAACTCTTTGCTGCCATATATTCTGGCCACTGTCAACACCTTCCTTCCTCCCCCCCCCCCCCCCCCCCCCCCCAGCTCCCTGTATTACAAAGGCAATACGCTCTGGGGCAGAGTTAAGGCAGATTAACCCAGTTTTGATTGGGTTAATTAAACTGACAGGTGGAATGGCGTTTACATTTTTCTATATTACATGATTAAATGAAGAACTCATTTTTCAATTTCGTGCTCTCTGCATTGAGCTTGAAATGCAGCCCTATCTGATGAATAATATCGCTTCCTGAGAGATATCAGTATCAACGTGTGTTTCATGTACGGGTTGTATATCCAAGGAAATCACTAGGATCACCCCACTCAATTAATGGTTAAATAATTCATGGCAAGCTAAAATGATAGCAAAGGAGTTGTATTTAATTACTGCTGTATCAAGAAAAACGCAGTCCATAACCATTAGAGCAAAACATGTAGGAACTCAGTTTTGCCTTCAGTTGTGCAACCTGAGGGGTCTTATATGTTCTGCTGAAAATTGTTATAAAATGTGTTTCTTGGCATCATAAAACTTCAGTGGGAGTTGTGTGCCCACATCCAAGAGCACATTTTTAACTGGGAACATTTAACATAATACTTTGAAGTGTGCCCCTACAAGCCATTGTCCATAAAAGTTGAAACCATCTACCCGGACAGATTCTCCCTTTAAACATAGGTAATCACTCAGCTGACAAGATTTAAGCTACAGCTGCTTAAATGACACTTTGTTCCTTTTTTGCTACAGCTTGTAAAATTTTTATGAGATGGCCGCCAGCTCTCATCAGAGAAGTATCAGCGAGCACATTGGAAAGTCTAAGGTTGTCTGGCATCACTTGACTTTTCTTCTAAGTAAATAAAAGTAGCTTACGCCATCTGAAGCTGCAGCAGAGATACATTAACTACTGGCTGTCATTCTGTTGTGACACTGAACAAAATGCAGCAAAGTAAAGGAAAAACCTACCTGGGCTAATGCACCCAAACACATGCTATGAATACAGAATGGATCTACAAACAAATTTGTCTTGGCATCACACATTTGCTAATGAAGGAAAAACTGTTTGTCTAATATTCTGTCCGATACATTCAGTCACATTTCAACAACAAATACAGTTAACACATATAGAAAATGTCAACGTTGCTGAAGAGCTGAATTTATTGTAGCCTGAGGAATGTAGGAGTAAGTGTGTCTCTAGAAAATCTCGGTTGTTTAAATTGCCATTTAAACCATAAACTGGTTTCAGAGTGCCTATCATAACTGACATTGCTCAAAATGCGTTCAAAATGCTAAGCTAGATAGCGTGGCATTGCCATGAGTGTGTGGACAAGAGAGGTAGTTGTTTTGCATCCAGTAATCTCTCTCACATAGTCTGGGGCACCAGCACTGGTGTGACTTAGTGAGGAAACACTGGGAAGAGCTACCCCCTACTCATTTCCATTTGGGATTTAGATCATTAACTTCCACATGGGCTCACAGGACAGCACTTTTAACAAAGCAGTCACTGTAAAGCAATGTAAATACAAAGGAGAGCCAACCTCTTGATATGGCAACATCTAGACTACAGATAAGAGTGCCATTCCACTATAAATTACTAAGCAATGCAAAAGAGATGACCAGTAAACCAAAGTCTTATAATTTGCAGGTCACTTTCAAAACAGGAAGAGGTGTTTCACTTACAAACACCAATGCTAACCATAGTTCAGCAATTCTACTTTCTTTTGAAGAATCTATGCGATTTCATTAGAAATATTGGATTATGCTCAGTCTTACCTTCACAAATTCTGTCCAATCGCTGTCGTTTGACTTTGTGTTTATCCACAAGTGCCATTCTTTACTGTATTTTGTAACTTTCTGATTCAAAAAGCAAAGCAGTCCTCCAAAACTCAGGAAAATTCACAGGAGTCTGAGTGCATAACGGCACTATAAACCCTGAAACAAGGAAAAAGAATCCTTACATTTAGGACCCTTGGTGCAAAGGATGACAACAGTCTATGCTTGACATTACTGTGGACTTTCTGAAATGAAAGTTACAAACTGAATACTTTCTACCCATGTTCTCAAGTAGCAACAATGTACAAGAGCATGGCAGTACTTGTTAAAATGTTATATGTAAGCGTTCTGTGTTTTATTTCAGCCTCAGAAACCCAAACTGTTTCATAGGCTCTGAAAGATTAGAGACAGAGCAAAAGAAAAGTTACTTTTCCTCTTCTGATATCTCCTTTGAACACATGCACTTTGGATATCAAGTCTTATTCAATTCATTTACAGTAAAATAGTTGTCACTGGAACTAAAATTTGGACTCCTGAAACTTCTAGCTCTTTATCTCTACAGAGAGGGATATGTTACCCACAATTCTTTACACACAGCCCAACCATAATTGTAGTTTGTTCTCTCAGTTGTACTCAAAAGGCCAGCGTTACACATTTGATGCTGGATGTCACATTTCCAACACACACACCCTTTAAAGGCTACCACATATCAGTGTCTCATTAAATAAAGCAATCTAGTAATTGGCAGATATGGCTAATTTATAAGAAGTGTTCTATAAAGGGACAAGGTCCCAAGTCTTTTCCAAAGGAATTACCAAAATCAGGCAAATAGAGACACTTGCATATTACTCATCTCTTTTTATTTATTTATTTTTAAATAGAGGACAAGTTTTGTTTAGTTCTTGAATATGCATATCTGAGCAGTCTGCACTCAGAATAGAGACTAGAAGTGCCATTCCGGCACTTTAATGCAACAGTCCTATCATAAACCTTGGACATGAGTTTGCTTTTCAGAGCAAGCACCACCTAATTGTTAAATGAATTGGGAAATAAGTGAAAAGAGCTCATGCTGACATCTGATTTCCAGTAAGTGTCTACCACAGGCATTACAATTTTACTAAGTAAAGCTATACTCCCAGTAATTCAGTGTTAACCCATCTTGCCTCGGGTGCTAGGGGGAAGGTATATGAACATGAGCTTGATTTTGATATAGTATCCTTGACTTGTGTTATGCCGACCTACTTGGTCTTCCAGTCATCAGAGCAAGCTGGTGAGGTTCTACTGTTCAAGTTTTTAGGTGAGGAAGAGGTTTTTGTTAGGGAAGGAACTGATGTTCAAAGCCAACATCTTTCATTCAAGGTCATCTTTGGTAGGTGAAATGAAGGTGGAGAGAGGGTGGGGGGAACTGCCTTTGTACATACACACAATGATGGAAGCACTAACAAGTTCTTGGTTTAGATACCATTAAGATCCACCTGTCACACACTATATCACGAGCTACTTTAAAGATACAAATTTAATCAAAAGATTCTATGTACTTGAAGAAGTCTGGCTCAAGAGACAAAGGCCTTGGCTACACTCGCGGATTCACAGTGCTGCCGCGAGTGTAGTCGCACCGCCAGCGCTGCGAAAGCTCTCTCACACCGCTGCAAGTACTCCAACTCTCCGAGGGGAATAGCTTGCAGCGCTGCGAGCGAGCGTGCAGCGCTGCAGGCGCTGATTACACTGGCGCTTTACAGCGCTGCACTTGCTGCGCTCGGGGGGGCGGGGGTGTTTTTTCACACCCCTGAGCGCAGCAAGTGCAGCGCTGTGAATTGCCAGTGTAGCCAAGGCCAAAGATGCATGGCCACTTAGACAACACCCACAAAGACAGGCAAGTGGGTGTAGCCCATCTGATCACAGTAGCTCACAACAGCACACTAGTGTAGGCATTGGAGATATCTTCTGGAACAGCCACTTTAGGTTTCCCTGGATTCTTAGTGAGTTTAACAAACCTCCCTACTTTGTTGCTGCAGGGACACATGAGCTATATCAAACAAGGAGCTGCAGGGCACTTCACTGAAACTCAGAGGAAAGGCAATGAGTAGTAGAGGGTAGCAAAGCTGCACATTGATTTAATGCCACATACTGGTAGCAAAAGGCTACTACAGCGAGGAACTCTTTCCCAAAGACAGGTTTCAGAGTAGCAGCCGTGTTAGTCTGTATCCACAAAAAACCAGGAGTATTTGTGGCACCTTAGAGACTAACACATTTATTTGAGCATAAGCTTTCGTGGGCTACAGCCCACTTCATCAGATGCATAGAATGGAACATATAGTGAGGAGATATATATACATATACAGAGAACATGAAAAGGTGGGAGTTGTCCTACCAACTCTAAGAGGCTAATTAATGAAGAGAAAAAACGTTTGTAGTGATAAACAAGATAGCCCATTACAGACAGTTTGACAAGAGGTGTGAGAATACTCAACATGGGGAAATAGATTCAATGTGTGTAATGGCTCAGCCATTCCCAGCCTAAATTGATGGTGTCTAATTTGCATATTAATTCAACTTCAGCAGTTTCTCCTTGGAGTCTGTTTTTTGAAGCTTTTCTGTTGCAAAATTGCCATCTTTAAGTCTGTTACTGAGTGGCCAAAGAGGCTGAAGTGTTCTCCTACTGGTTTTTGAATGTTATGATTCCTGATGTCAGATTTGTGTCCATTTATTCTTTTGCGTAGAGACTGTCCGGTTTGGCCAATGTACATGGCAGAGGGGCATTGCTGGCAGATGATGGCATATATCACATTGGTAGATGTGCAGGTGAACAAATCCCCTGATGGCGTGGCTGATGTGATTAGGTCCTATGATGATGTCACTTGAATAGATATGTGGACAGAATTGGCATCAGGCTTTGTTGCAAGGATAGGTTCCTGGGTTAGTGTTTTTGTTCTGTGGTGTGTGGTTGCTGGTGAGTATTTGCTTCAGGTTGGGGGGCTGTCTGTAAGCGAGGACAGGTCTGTCTCCCAAGATCTATGAGAGTGTGGGATCATCTTTCCGGATAGGTTGTAGATCTTTGATGATGCACTGGAGAGGTTTTAGTTGGGGGCTGAAGGTGATGGCTAGTGGCGTTCTGTTATTTTCTTTGTTGGGCCTGTCTTGTAGTAGGTGACTTCTGGGTACTCTTCTGGCTCTGTCAATCTGTTTTTTCACTTCAACAGGTGGGTATTGTAGTTTTAAGAATGCTTGATAGAGATCTTGTAGGTGCTTGTCTCTGTCTGAGGGATTGGAGCAAATGCGGTTGTATCTTAGAGCTTGGCTGTAGGCAATGGATTGTGTGGTGTGTCCTGGAGGCATGTAGGTAAGTAGAGCAGTCAGTAGGTTTCTGGTATAGGGTGGTATTTCATCTGATGAAGTGGGCTGTATCCCACGAAAGCTTATGCTCAAATAAATTTGTTTGTCTCTAAGGTGCCACAAGTACTCCTGTTCTTTTTCCCAAAGAGTAATCAGTATGGAGCTGCCAAATTTCAGCTTTTTGGGGGGCACAATTAAAGAAAAGCACCATAAAGGGTTAAAACAGTCAAACAAAAAAAAATGTCGAGAATCTCAAATTGTGCACCGTTCATTCAAGGTTACAATACACCAGAGGAAGGGAATTATTGTCAACTAATAAGTACTACGGAAAGCCCTCTATTCCATTGTCGGTATTGTTGCACACTGTGGATGTGAAATACATAAGTTTAACAACACAATACATAAAATTATAAGTAATGGTGTCTTATGATACAAAGTGACAAGGACCATGGTAAACATAGGATCTGGGAATTAGAAAACATAGGGGTGATGTCAAGCAGCTGACAACCTTGGGCAATATACGTAACCTCTCTATGCATCTGTTTCCCCTTCTGTGAAAAAGGGATAACAATACTTACCCACCTTTGCAAAGCCCTTTGAGATCTTCATATAAATGGCATCAATTGCAAAGTATTGTTATATATCTTGTATATTACCCCTTCATCTCCAACAACTAAGCTTGTGCAACATCTCCCCCTCCTCCCAAAAAAAGGTCTCTCCCCCAAAAAAGGTCAATGCAAGAACAATCTCCCAGAAAACACAGGTTATTAATAGTTAACGAATGCAGTAAGCTAGGGTGAAAATGAGGGAGCGGGGTAAAGGCTCTAACAAATCTGCTGCATACCAAGATGACAATTTCATGGAGATTATTGTTATTATTATAAATGGTTATCAATTATGCATCACATTGATAGTTAATTTATAAAAAGAAAAGGGTTGTGTTGGTACAACTGAATTCTGACTGATGGAAAATAGGCGATTTCCTGGTAGTTAATGGCCAATTTCCCAGCACTATGACTGCAGCATAATCTCAGAGATTTATAGCAATAATTAATTGATTTTTTTTTAAATGTAAGGGATGCTACAGAACATGATTCCCACTCACATTAATAATTAATGAAACATTCTAAAGTACCAAAACTTCCATTCCAGACACAGAAGCTTCCTAAAGTCAAGAGCTTGTTATATTAAAAAAAATCAACTGAATGTTAATGTAGATAAAGCCATACAAGGAGATAGCATTTCCATTATCAGGAGTTAAAAAGATATACACGTCTTTTAACTTAATTAATACCCACCCCACTCCCAGGGAGATTTGGTAGGGCAGCAGATCCAAGTAGAAAGTCTGTTTGGAGTTGGGCTCTTGCTGCACTGGGAGGGAGGCAGGAGAGGGTCACTTGTGGATCCCATGAGAGTAATGTATTGTGAGCTAGATCACGTGGGATGGATGCTATTGTCCAAAAAGAGTGACTTCAGATTTTAAGGATCTCATTGCTCTCTTATAACCCTTTCCCAAAAATTGCCCCCCAGAGCCTTCCCCCACTCTCAGATCAGCAGCATTTTCTCTCGTGTTGCAAGAACGAAGCACAATGGTTCCTTTGCACCCCTTGTGTTCTTCTTTAAGAGAAGATCTCCCAAGCAATATCGCAAGACTGCACCAGACGGGGTGGGTAAAATAACAGTTCAGATCCCACGTTCACATAGCACTACTGTTACACAATCTACCAGACCCGTCATTCTCTCATCTCCTTTTTCCGCCAAACTTCCACAGATGGCAACATCATGCCCCTTGCTGGCTGCACATCACCCCATCTGGACCATCCTGAGGAACAGGTTTAGTGCTGATTTTATAATTTATGTTTTTATATTTCTGTTGAATCAAGTTTATTTAATCTGTCAAGACGCCTAATGAATTGCGGGTTATTTATGAGATCCCAATTAACATACAGTTTCTTCTTTGTAGTGACAGTTTCATGGAGCTAAACACTTTCACCAAGGTTGTATTTATGTTTCTTCTGATAAAGTCTATAGTGTTACCAGTGCAATCAAAACAGGCCCTGGGGCTTCCTTTACTCTCATTACCAAGGCTCCACTTTTACATGCTGTATATTAAAACAAATCCTGACAATAAAAGTTCTCATTCACAATGGCTTCACTCTTCATAGGGTCAAAATCTCCATTTATAAGTCTTTGCTCTTTTCAGCAGCACTGCACGTGGCAATTATATTTTCAGATTATAAACTGCGTAGAAACACGTGTGTCTGAACATATGAAGAAAACTTTGTTACCTGTATGTTAAGATTGCCAGTTAGAATCTAAAGTTATATATTTGTATATCGAGGAAATTTGCATCATGTACATGCCAAATACAAGTTACGAGCCCTCACAAATCACTATACACCCACTAAATACTGTATATATTGGATCATAAGCCGGTTCGTTTATAAGCCGACCCCCCCAAGATGGATAAGTAAAAATGGAAAATTTTTATAACCCATTCATAAGCCAACCCTATAATTCAGGGGTCAGCAAACTTTGGCTCCCGGGCCATGAGGATAAGCCGCTGGCAGGCCGAGATGGTTTGTTTACCTCGAGCATCCGCAGGCACGGAGGTAAACCTAAGTAAGTAAAGTGTCCTGGCACTCCAGCTGCTTGCCCTGACGGGCCGGGACAGCAATTGGTGGGGAAATTTTTGGGGGTGGAGAAGCTGGGAGTCAGGGGAGTAACCCCTGTGACCACTCCCCACTGGGACCCCCATATTCTTCCCATCCCATCCCTTCCCACGTTATCTGGGGAGGGCCAGGGGAGGATGTCTCTGACCTGGCTGGAGCTACTCCGGCAGGCTGGGCAGAGCGGCTGCAGCCTGCTCCGGCAGGCCAGACCGGGCAGCGCGGCCGCAGCATGTTCCAGTGGGCTGGGCCGGGTGGCACAGCCCTAGCCTGCTCTGGGGTGCGGGGCTGAGTGGCACGGCTGCAGCCTGCCAGCCCCGGAGCTGCAGCTGCTTCAGAGGCTGGAGGGAGAGCAGCGTGGCCAGAAGCGGAGAGACACTGGCCCCACCTCTTCCCTTCTGTCTCTGCTGGCTGTGCTGCCTCTCCTTGCTCCCTCTGTTGAGGGGAGGGGCTGTGTCTCACTTCTCCCTCTCTATACCCGTTCATAAGCCGACGCCCTTCTCTGGTGCGACCCTTTTTTACTAAAAAAATTTGGCTTATGAACAAGTATATAGGGTACAGTCCACCTACCCAAACAAAGATTATCTTCCATGTCTTCGGCCCATTATCAATCAAAGGCACATCTACATCTTGCTTTCCCCCAACCATCATATTCAAACCAGAGTCTCCACCCTCTTCCATCCTTGCTTCCCAATGCAGCCAGAAGAGGACACATATATCACATGGTTTAATCTCCATATATAGTCTAGAAACGACACAAATTCACTCATTCACTATTAGAGCTGTATGGAGAATGCAAATTCCATTTTGTGGAGGATACTGGGATTTCAAAATTTGGTTTCATTCTGATTAGGAACCCCAAAATTTCAAAATTCTGCAAAAGAAAATCCCCATCCCAATTTGTTTCAAATCAATAAAAATATTTCACTCTCAGAAAAATGTTTTTCCTTTTTAAAATGTTACATTTGAAATTTTAAAAATTTCAAAATGAAAGGTCATTTTGAAAGGAAAAATTTAAGTGTTTCATTCCAAGAGTATCAAAATGGGGAGTTCCAACCTAGAACTTTTTCCCTCCAAAACAAAATTTTGGTGAAATCAACATGATTTCGCAAAGTGTTTTGATTTTGACTAAACTGCATTTTCTGACAGAAAGTGGCACCATCAAAGCTTCTCTGACCAGCTCAATTGACGCTATCCTTCCCTGGAGGAAAGCTTTCTGCAAAGGAAAATAATGATAAATAATAATCACCCCCACCACAGGCATCTAGCATAGCTTAATGTAATTTCCATGAATGGGGCCCTTCCTAATAATTTTAACCAGTCCATTTGTGTTTGGCAGGTGTTTGTGAGGATAGAGGATACCAAGCAGCAATAAGAACACAACTTAAGAGACTATTAAAAATATGACAAGAGCACCCAGAGTGGGATTTGGCAGGCATGAGTAAGCTGGAGAAAACCAGATGTGAAAGGCACAGAAAAAAGCAGGTCACTTCACAACCTTTACATGAAACTGTAATTAAGAAAAGGTTTTTCCATTTTTGGAGTGCAGGACACAGCTAGTTGAGCACAAAACTTCTATTTACTCTGAATGATTTCTACGTCTAATGCAATCTCAAAATAATCACAAGGTTAAACGTTACAAAAAATAAAATAATTGTAAGCGGGCAAGACTTAAAACTATCAGGGAGAGCAGTTAAAACATAAACAAATCTTGCCATACAATTAAATTTTAAAGCACGAGAAAGAGGAAGACATATACTAAAAAAAAAAAAAAAAAACCTGTAGTTCTTGGTCTTCAGCAAGATTAGGAAACAAGTGAAATGATTTACATATAGTAATTGCATGTCCTTGCTGGTCTCCAACAGTGTCTTTCAAAATGTAAATTTCCTTGAAAACACTGGGACATTATTATAGCCTAGTATTTATTTATTTATTTGTTTGTTTGTTTAAAGGGAATCTACCTAAACACAATGTTTTAAAGGGGGGGGGGGAAAACCACAAAAACCCTGACGCAAAACATTTAAATAGCTTCTTAATACTGTATATTAAACATCACCCAGTCCATGAGCCAGAAAATGAGAGAAAAGCTGGATGTATTAGGATGTATTTTGTTCTCCTAAGTTACAGAAACGGATGTTTCCAAACAATGAAATGCACGCTGCTTAGCTTTTTTAAATTTTTGCCCATGCTGGGTGCATTTATGTGAAAGTATTGAAGCCAAATGTTGCTGAAGAGTAAACAACTCCACCCAAATCCACATATGGAAGGACCATGAGAGAATCAAATCTGGAGTTCAACTCGGTCCTGTCTCTCATATGTAAGGAATGCCTATCGTTTAGAAGACTTGGTGAAGTCTGATAAAAGAATTTCATTCCTCAATGCACTATTTTCCTATAAAGATCTCTTGCGATAATTATCTCATTTCATATCCTGTCATCCCTACCATCCTGGGGTTACCATGACAAGGGACTGCACAGAGAGGATGTTCAACCTGCCTCAGTTTATAACTATATTTATACATTAAAAGTGAAGAGGAAATAGGAATCTGAAGATGTTCTTGTCTCATGCTCACTGACCAAAAATTATTATAATGTATAACACCATGAGGACAATTTTATGGATAAAGTCCTTATAGGGCACCTAAGCAACCAAAAGACCTTATACTGTGTCTAGCTGGGATCTTTAAAAAAAATCTCCACTGCTAATCTACCACCAATGCAGCTCAAGCAGTGACAGCTAGAGTGAGAGCCCTTCCGCACCTGGGCCACTGGCACTGCTTTACCAACATCTTATCTAGCCCTGATCAGAGCAGGTCTAGAGAGCAGAGCGATATGAACTCTGGCAGTCACATAAGCACCAATGGCATCACCACTCAAGCTCCAGTAGTGCCCCAGTGCTGGATTTCCAAAAACATTTAGACATAAGAACCGATCAATACTTCCTGGCCATTCAATTTTTTAAAATGAGAAGAAAAAAAAAATGGGTGAGAGCTGTTGTCTCATCGCATTTTTAATCTTTGTAGCTGCAGATAGGTGTTTTATAAATACCTAGAGACCAATAACAAAGAAGAGAGGGAGAGAGCCAGAATAGGAACAGGAAACCAAGTCCCATGATCACACATCTGTCTTGTTCTAGTATATGGTGGTCACTCTTTGGAGTCAGCTTCTTTACATATTACCAAACTGGAGAAGAACTTGTCATTACCACATGGACTGTGAGGGCACAAGTTCAACAGTCCAGGTTCTTCCTCCCTAAGGATTTTATGATCATCATAATGGCAATGCAGATGTTTTTACTGACTACAGTAGCCTTTGAGTTGTCATATCTTTTACTGAGGTTTTAAGAGACTCACTTTAATAATATCTTCCTTCCTTCATCTATTCCAAAACCTTCCAACTGTTTTAATGCATTACCTGGTCAAGGTAAACCTAAGGCTCCACCCCAAATTTAGCTCAACCAACACATGTGAAAACTACAACTGCCCTGTCTTACATGAGTTAATTAAAGATGTTAAAGACATCTTTTTTCCTACTGTCATCACAGATCCAAATTAGACTTGTCATTAACCTGAACTATAACTATGGTTCTAAAGAAACAAAACCTCTATTATCTAAATTTGATAAGATGTTCAAGAATCAAAAATGGTATTAGATATTTATATGGATAATGAGAACCACTACAGTTTTTCCATTAGGAAAGAATACAAAATAAACAAAAATGTATAATGGCTATAGATTCTCATACTCTGTGGAACCTCCACCTGACAAGGGTTAGGAAGAAACATCCCCTATTCCATTACTGTCCACTATGTGATCTCTCTCATGCTCTTGAAGACAGGATAACAGATCAGCTGTACCACAGGTCTGGTTCGATATGGCAACTCCTATGTTCATACACTCCTGCAAGCTAATGCACATGTGACTAATTCACTAACTTGAGAACCCCCATTGAGTTAAAAAGAACTTCTCACGCATGTGGTGTTCAAGCTTGCAGGATCATGCCCTGAGTTTGGATTCTAAATTGGGGAAATCTGTGGCCTGATTCTCCACTCCATTAAACAGAGCAGTCAGATCCTGAGGGATTTTAAAGCTTTACTAATTGGGTGGATTTTCTAAAGCACCAAAGAGAGTTAGGGCTCCCAGGTGCTATGGTAATAAAAATACATAATAAATAATAATAATTTTCAATGGGAGTTGGGCACCTAACTTCCTTAAGAACTTTTGAAAAACTTACCCATTGACCTGAACACCCTCCATGACCTTTCAGCTGGCTACCTTGCTGACTTGGAGCCTGATCTACAGCCTGACGAAGTCAACGGGGGTCTTTCCATTGACTAAAATGGTCTTTGTCACCAAATGGCCACTACTTTGGTAGCATACCTAACTGTTGGTACATGACTCATGGCACACACTAGAATTCTGGCCTGTGAAAGACCATTGCCCTCAAAAAACTAAAGAGACAGAATTCTTGGCTAAGGAAAAACTAAAGTTAATTAAACATAATATTTTTATTACTTAACATAATTTTGATGTTGCCAAGTGCTCAGAGATTTTTGGTAGTAAGGGCATTCGGTGGGAATGACTAGAAGGCTCAGTGGGAGGTAATGTGCCTTTCACATCTAAGTGACTAGTCTGAATTCTTCTCATAATCATAATGATCAAGTGACTTCTTCCAACGGCTGTTTTGTGCCCTTTCCGAAATTGCTGGGTACAGGTTCTAGTGGGTACGTGTGCACACCACGAAGGTCACTATCAGAACTGGCACTGTTGCCAACAGTCCGATCACACTGACTTGATATATGGCAACTCTCAACCCTGGAGGTTGTCCCATGAGGCACAGCAGCATTGACTATGTGGAAAACATATGCACTGACATTGCATATGGCCTATGCTGTTACTGTTCTGTCTTTAGAGGACTTCGCTCTCCAGTGCTGTCAATCATTATTGCCATTTTCCCTTTCATATTAAAAGGGGCACTGTATAACAGAAAGTGATTGATTGAAGCTGAATCTGGAATGGCTGGGGAAGCTATTTTGTTATGATCAAAGATAAAACCTGGGGAAAAGGGTGTAGTTAGTCTGTTCCTGCATTCTGATGGAGAAAGCAAAAATACAGCAGGATAAACATCAGTAGTATGTTTTAGTAATAACAGACACTCCCATTTTAACACCTGTTGATTAGAAGAAAAGAGCTACTCTTTCTTTAGTGAACTATAGAGGAGAATAGAATACTGTAGGATCCTTCACCCAAGAAATGTAACAGTTTTAAGTGACTTGCTATTATGTAAGTGAGCAAAATGTACCATAACTCATATCAGCCTGCACATCTGTTGTTTAACATGCTACATAGTGACGCAGACCACATCTTAAAACATTATACAACCAGATAGATAAAGACTCTGCTAAAATAGTATGGCTTCAAAGGTAGAATAAAGGGCCTGATCCTTCATTCCTCACACACCCTGAACTCCCACTGATAGTATCCTTAATCTCTTCTATTGCATCAAAGCTGTTTGTTTAATCAGCAAAAAGGGTCACAGTTAAAGGTGACCTGCAAAAGAAAACAAATAAATTGGCTTGTGCCGCCTTTTTTCTTTCCTTCTTTAGTATGCACAAAGAAAGCCAGACAGTTTTTGTTTCAGTGTTGTTTTTGTATCTTTAAAGTTTCTTTTCTGCTTATATTTCACATTAGAAATTCAGATCCTGTCTAGCCTAAAAGACTTCATGATGACTGGAGAGCTGACAGTATTACAAGATCCAAAAAAAAACTATGGGGCAGGGATTTTTTAGAAATATCTGGGCTTTTTGTTTTTTGTTAACGCACATTCAACATTAATAACTAATATTGGAGAAAGGAATTCTTCATTACTAATTCAACAGTGCATCCTCTTCAGCCAACAGTATATATTCTGAGAGACTTCAATAAGTCCTCATGCAAAACTAAGGAACAGCTGAGTTGATATATTTGATATTTCTAAGGAAGAAAACCAGTTAAGAAATACTTTTAGAGAAAACAAAAATACCCATCATCCCTCCTGTATGCATCCTAATGAAGCAATATAGGCTATTTAAATAAATAAAAAAAAAACACTTTGCAGGTCATCTTTTAGGCAACTTAAGTGAACAATCTCCTCAAGCAGGTTCATGCACTGCCTCCCCAACCCTTCCAGACTCTGCCAGTGTGGCGGTGGGGGGGGAGGGAAAGACCAAGATCAGGAACTGCACCCAAATCACCTACATATCTTACAGAGCACAACCTACTGCTAGGCAATCACAAAGTTCCCTGCTTCAGTATGTTTTTCAACATATGCAACACAAGTAAGGGACACATCAATATAATTATGCTGACTGACCAGTAGGCTAATTTTTTTTAACTTTTATTTTAATATCAAACAAGTGCAAATTATAGACCTCAAATTTAAAAGCCCCATTCAAAGAGATAGCTCAGTGGTTTGAGCATTGGCCTGCTAAACCCAGGGTTGTGAGTTCAATCCTTGAGGGGGCCACTTGGGGATCTGGGGCAAAATCAGTACTTGGTCCTGCTAGTGAAGGCAGGGGGCTGGACTTGATGACCTTTCAAGGTCCCTTCCAGTTCTAGGAGATAGGATAACACTGAAAAATGAAATCAGCTTCTATAGCTCTTCACATTTTTAATTGTTTTTATTTTCATTAATTACAAAGACAAACACTAGGAAGTGCTTTTAAAGCAGTAAATTTTCATTCTTTGAAGATTTGTATGCTCAAAAGCCCTCTTCTTCCCTCTGAGTTATTCAGTAGAGCATCAGAACTATCTTAGCCAAATTAGAAACCACTGGAAAAAGGTGTCTTCATTTGCAGTTTTCTAAACTGAGTTATATGCTTATTTGGCCATCAGAGGGCATTTTATACTAGGGAGTGAGCTGCCTGCACACAGCTTGCGAACAGCACTGCTAAACCTCATCTGCAGTTGCTAAAGAACAGTTTCCATCTACTTTCATTTAGCAATTGTCACTTTTCAACCTTTCCGTATGCTGCACGTAGACGAGCAAGCAAGTGCAAGGACAAGAGGAAAATAAGAAGAAGCCATGACTAAAAGCCGTGGTTAAACAAACACTTATCAGACATACAGCTATTGCTGCTTCTGGGTTTGGGCTTTTTTTCCCTCTTTACCTCCAGATGCAACAAAAATCCATCCTTTGTTAATCTCATGAGCAGCAGATTATGTTTTAATTTTTAAATGATTAACTGAGAAAAATTCTAAATTGTGTCATGGCACCATTATCTGTCTCCTGAGCTAGAGGTTAGAGCTTATCTCTGAGAACTGAACAAAGATAAATTGAACTTCCAAACTGTCAAAAGACAGGACATGGCCACTTACATGCAGATGGCTCCCTCTTGGTACTAATGTGCACCCAAATGTGGAATCTAAACATCCTACTGCTGGCTAGGAAGCCACACACACAGCTACCCACTTCCTTCCCCCCACTCCTCCCTACTTGGGACATTTCTCCTCTGCCCACCTAAATATAAATCAAATTAGGGAAAAACAGATCTCTTTTATACCAATAATATAACTGTGTCCATCTCACACCTTGTCACTGACACCAGCCTCAACACTCTGCTTGTCTCCTGCTCTCTTCTGTCACCCCTTATGCACAGAAGGATCCACTTACCCCAACTACCCAGGCCATTCTTCTCCCCATTAACACCCAGGCAAAAACTCACTAGAGTACAATACCCACAAGCAGTGAGTTCATAATGAGAAGTATAAAAATAGTAAGACCAACACTGCCCTAAAGCTTCTAAATTATTCTCTCCTGTGGCTAGCCAGTGTATCCTAACTTTGTGGTATCTGCCTTTTAGGCTGTAAGCTCTTCATCTTTATCTTTGTGTCTTTTGACATCCCAAGCACCATGTCATTCCAAAATAAAAGATAGAATAAGACAGGCAAATAGATACACATGCAACAAAAGACACACACCTGCATGGTATCATATTTAGTACCATATTACATACTCCGTAATATTATATGGTATTTTACGTACACATTCACACATATAGAGTGTGAGCCCATGCTGTAAAACTCTGGTCTGGATTTCACTCCCCAAGAAGCGTAGTAAGTGTTTAGATTCCGGGGTTTGGTCCAGCTCTTACAGAGATAGGGGCCCTTTGTAAAATCCAATCTGAAACTGGACTCTAAATCAGCATCAAGTTGATAGGGTTCAGGTTTGATGTTTCAGCTTTGGTCTTGGACTAACTCAGACACACACATCCTTGGCTGTAACTGGCAGCATCAAGTTAAAGGTCTGCCATAAATTACTAGTTCTACGTTACCTGTTAAAGTTCTCGTATATAAATTCTCAAACTGGGGATGGAGTTTAATAAAATATGGTTTAAGTCAATGGTCTGGGCTCCCCCCCGTACATTTTCTCAGAAGCTATTTTACATTCACAGATCAAAAACTTACTTTATTTTTAAAAATACTGCAAGTCGTCAATATGGACCAATTCATATTCCTTTGGTAATCTTATTTTTCACTGAAGCAGCGAGGGAGTGCCCCGTAGTATAGTTACGCATTATTTGTCTTAAGGTAGCACCTGGAGACTGCATTCAAGACTGGGACCCCATTGTGCTAGACTTTTACAGACACACAGGCTAGGTCTACACTACCACTTATGTCAATATAATTTATGTTGCTCAGGGATGTGAATAAACCCTCCACACACCCCGAGAGACATAACCAGCGGTTCTTAAACTGGGGGTTGTAGTTATTACATGGGGATCTCGAGCTGTCAGCCTCCACCCCCAAACCTCGCTTCGCTTCCAGCATTTAATAGTGTTAAATATAAAAAAAAATGTTTTTAATTTATAAGGGTTGGGGATCACACTCAGAGGCTTGTTGGGTGAAAGTGGTCACCAATACAAAAGTTTGAGAACCACTGAGTTACACCAACCTAAACGTTGGTGTGGACAACCCTATATCGGTGGGAGACACAGCTGCTGCTGTTCATTGGGGGTGGATTAATTAAGTTGACGGGAGAGCTCACTCCCATCAACTTAGAGCAGCTACAGCAAGAGACAATTCCTACCCCAAAGAGCTTTCAATCTGAATTGGCAAGACAGACACTGGGTGAGAGGAAAAGGAATATCATCTCCATTTTACAGGGGGGGAACTGAGGCATAGAGAGATCAATGACTTGCTCAAAGTCACACAGAAAGACGGTGGCAGAACCAGGAACTGATCCCAGATCTGCCAAGTCCTAGTCTAGTATCTCAGTCAAACTTTGTCTCTGTGGAAAGTCTCTGATTTGATACAGGACACAGAGGCAGCTAACAGGCGCACACAGGCGGTTCCAGTGAACAGGTTTTTATGGCAGCTTACTCAGAGATCACTCTGTACATACTGCATCTGCATTCATTCCTGCTGTTGTGGTGATGTGGGCCACTACCATGTCTCTTAAAGGCACCTTCCATTAGATTCTACACATAGGGTACGTCTTCACTTACCGGAGGGTCCGGCGGCAGGAAATCGATGTTCTGGGATCGATCCCGGAAGTGCTCGCCGTCGACGCCGGTACTCCAGCTCGCCGAGAGGAGTACGCGGCATCGACGGGGGAGCCTCCCTGCCGTGTCTGGACCCGCGGTAAGTTCGGACTAAGGTACTTTGAATTCAGCTACGTTATTACGTAGCTGAATTTGCGTACCTTAGTCCGAAGTGGGGGCTTAGTGGGGACCAGGCCATAGACAAAGCACACTCTGGGAGCTGATACATCACATAACTGAGACAATTCTCTGAGTGCTAGATGTCACAGATATTCATCCATGTTTTTAATAATGCCCGTCTCCATCAATTGGTTGGGGAAAGAAGGGAATGTTACAAGAATCTTCCTGCTGCCAAGAAAAGCATCTTTAAGGACAAGTGACTTTTAGGGCTCTAAGGTCGAAAAAGTCCTTTTAAGCCTTGAGCATCACCCTTTATTCATAATTTCTAATGCTTTTGTTAATTAAAACCAGACAATTAATCATTAGAGGAAGATCAGAATGACTCCAGGAACTGATAGAGACACAGGAAGCCTCCTTGTCATCTTTTTATAGCTGGCTCAGTTTCATAGTGACCAAGCACTATTGCCAGCTCATAGCTGTTTAATGGCTCATGTGGAATGAGTTGGTGGTCTCAGTCCAGCTCCTTAGGAGACAAATACCCATGTCACAAAAACCATCATGGAACTGGTAGTAAGCAGCGCCCTAATTAGCATAGCCTTAGTAGAGAGGCCCTGGAACAAATTGGGTGTGGGCACGGAGAGCTCTTTTACTCCTAGTGAAGGTTCCTCCAGCTCAGCCTGAGAGATAGTGGTGGGGAAGTCTGAAGTGCAGCTCATCTTGCTGTACTTGTATTGTGGATAAACAGATGAAGTGGGTGTCTGCCCAGCTTCTTGACCGTCTGTCCTGAGACTGGCACTCAAGGTTGTGAGCAGGCACCCAGGCTCCCTCCCTGCCCTGGCTCCGTACGGCTCCCAGAAGTGGCAGCATGTGGATAAACAGAAGTATCCAGGGGCCATCAATCCAGCACCTTTCACAAACACTAAATTCATTTAAAGAGCAAACATCTTGCTCCTTACTGTCACACATGGGCCTGGGCCTGCAGTCGTTTCTGAGGCGAACCTCCCAGAGACTGACTGGGAGCTCGGCTTGCATTGGGAACGCAGGATCTGACCCTTAAGATTAATCAGAATCAGCAGGCATGTCAACCTTTAGGAAATCTTTTGAGTTATAATGTTTGGATCTTATCTTAGTGCTTATATTCACTAACCAGTCTTACATAAAAAAGTCCTCATCTGCATTGATTTATTTAGCAACATGAAATAAAATAGCCTGAAGCTATTCATGTTGTTTGACATACTTTTTTTTTCTTTATGTAGATGATGCCGTGCATAAAGAAAATTCAAAGAGGGAAACTGTGTTTTGTTTGTAACACTGATTACTATCATTGAAGAAAATATGTTCTAACAAATCTCTGAAGGGGAAACACGTGTAATATCCTTAATAACTAAGCTAATTCATCTTTTGCTGGCCAACTGGAATGGTAAATTTACTGCATTTCTCGTTCCAAGTTCTGCAGCACTGCAACCTTCTCTCACTTTCAGTGAGCCATTCTCCTCTTCATTTTCAGATCCATGCCAGTTTTAGTTAGGGTTGTCAAGTGTCCAGTTATCGACCGGAACACCTGGTCGAAAAGGTACCCTGGGGCCCCGGTCAGTGACCGTTAAAAGTCTGGTTGGTGGCGCAGCTCCCATTGGCCGGAAACCACAGCCAATGGGAGCTACAGGGGCAGCACCTGTGGATGCGGGCAGCATGCAGAGCACCCTGGCCCCTCTGCCTAGGAGTCAGACATGCCTGCCGCTTCCGGGAGCTGCCTGAGGTAAGTGCCATGTGGCTGGAGCCCACACGAGTCACCACCTCCCGCACCCTTCACCCCCTGCCCCAGGTTGGCATCCCCTCCTACACCCTAATGCCCTGCCCCAGCCTTGAGCTCTCACCCAAACTCCCTCCCAGAGCCCACACCCCCTCCCACACCCCAACCCCCTGACTCAGCCCTGATCCCCCTCCTGTATCCCAAACTTCTCATCCCTGGCCCCACCCCACCCCAGAGCCCACATCCCCAGCTGGAGTCTGCACTCCCACACCCCAACCCCCTGTCCCAGCTCTAGGCACCCTCTCCCGCACCCTGACTCCCTCCCGGAGCCCACACCCCATCCCCCCTCCCACACCCCAACCTCCTGCCCCAGCCCAGAGCCCCCTCCTGCACCATGAACTCCTCATTTATTGCCCCACCCCAGAGAACACACCCCCTGCCCCAGTCCGGTGAAAGTGAGTGAAGGGGGGAGAGCAAACGATGTAGGAAGTGGGGATGGAGTTAGCAGGGGTGGGGCAAGGGTGTTCGGTTTTGCGCGATTAGAAACTTGGCAACCCTAGTTTTATTATGCAAAAGAATGCAAGGCCAAGCTGTCATTTAAGTATATAGTACAATGCAAATCCTGTCCTTCCTCCTTATTGGGGAAAAAAAAGGATAATTTCTCAGGAGGGAGGGGGAGCGGGGAAGGAACAAGAAAAAAAAAACGCTCTTTGTTTGAAAAATTTCAACGAGCTCTAATTCTGATTTTTGTTTATACATTAATGTGGGGGTTTTAAAAGCACCTGAGTCAGCCAAACTCTGCTTCCACTGAAGCCATGGGAGTTTTTTGATGGACTTAAGGCCATAAAAACAAAGGCAGTATAGACTTGGTGATCTCACAGGTGAGCAACACTGAGCCCCAAATAAAACCAGCCATAAGAGCAGTCAGTTGCTAGTCAAGAACACTAGATGGTTCTGTCACTGCACCTAGTCCTGAGTTTTATAAACCCTGCTGTCCCAGTCCTGAGCAAAGACAAACAACTATGCCAGTTGTATAGTGGCTAAGGCCAAAAGACTTCAATCCTGCAAGATGCTGGGCAGTCTGGCTGGGCAGTTTGGCTCAGATCAAACAAAGCCCATAAGCATGTACTTAACTTTAAATAAATGAGTAGTCTCATTGAAGTCAATGGGGCATCACTTGTTTAAGTGCTTTACTGGTTCAGGGCTATATTTCTGTGCCTCTGTACTGCAACAACATGTAGTATGCAGAATCACCCACTACCAAGAGAGCTTCTGCTCATCAGTTTACTAGTAACTATAACTTTTCCTTCCTTTTGGGTTTCACATCTAACGCTTTCACAATATCATTCATGTGGTTTAATATCCACATGAGGGGAAGGAGAGACAAAGAGAGCACCGAGAGTAGGGAGAGAGGTTTAGATAACAGTAATAAATAAGAGAAAATAACTCTCACACCACTTATCTTTAGCAGCAAGTCAGAGTATCCTCTGGACCTTGTACAGGTTTGCATAATCAACAGATCTTTCCTATGAGCCTTTCCAGTCTGCCATATCAAGGCTATTTTGGGATTCAACAACACACAGATTATTGACCTAAAACTATAATGGCTCATCTGGAGCCATAATGGTCCATTGTGTGTCAAGGCCTACTTGGGACTCAATACATAGACTATTGAAGCAATGAACTGTGATGGCTCCCACAGAGTCGTGACGTTTATTGTGGCAACACCTCCTTGTGGCCCTGTTAGTGCACAGATCAGTGACACAATACACACTAATGGCTGCTACTTGGGCATGCATTATTCCACAGATCACTGATGCAATAGACCATATTGGCTATGCATTAACATAGACCAGAATCTATGTTAATACAGCTAACAACAGACACACAAAATCCACATACTGGACACGTACCTGAGACATTCTGGATAGAATGTGCACACTTGGATGGACTAAACATAACATGAAAATGTCTTTCTAGACAACGCAAACTGGACAGCCCTAAATGGTGAAATTTTCAGAAAGTTCCGAGCTACCAAAAATTGGGATTTAGAATGAAAGTCTTGCTGGGACCAAAATTTTAGCTAATGCTGCCAAAGGCCTGTTACAAATTAATGAAGACAGCAGGAGTAAACAGTCACCGTGGTAAACTAAGGCTCAATTCATGTACTCAGAGCTGCATGGAAACTAGGCATAAATCTCAGGGCCTAATTATCCAGTAAAAGTATTTTAAAAGTTTATTTTTCTTTTTAAGTTTCATGAGTTGTGCAGGAGGTCAGCCTAGACGATCATAATGGTCCCTTCTGACCTTAAAGTCTATGATTCTATGGGAGCAAAAAGACTAAAAAACCAATACAAAAGTACACAAACATCTATTTTTCCCACTGAACAAATCTTGGAAAATAACAATAATCCAAACAGACTGGAAATTAAATGTGACAAAATAAGTTTCTCCCTCCTTGACCGAGACTTCAACATGCAAAAAAAAAAAAAAAAAATCCAAAACACATCCAACCTCTTTTTCAAAAACAAAACAAAACACTAAACAGAGTTTCTCAGCTTAGTTAAAAACTACAGAAAATACAGTAGTGTTTGCCCACTGAAAAACTGCACCTGGTCTTTCCAATAGCAGCATGTCTTCTTCAGTCTTTACCTTGTGCTCTTTTGAACCTTGACATTTAACATTCAGAACTGTAATTAAAAGGAAACTGTAGTCTCCTGATGTTTAACTCTTTCAGTTCCCTCCTCCTTCCCCATATGCCCTCGGGGTATCGCTCTCCTTGGGTCCTGACATCTCCCATCTATTTAATGCAATCAAGGTTACAGTAGCGCTGACAGCCTAGCTGCTTACTCTTCGGCTTCCTGCTGCTATTTCTAGGATCCCGTCTGGCTCCCTGCTGCTTGCATATTTCTCTCTGTGGAGGGTGGACTCTGTTCCTTTCTCTTACAAAGATGCTTGCTATTGGCCTCTTCTTTTTTTTTTTTTTTTTTTTTTTTTTTTTTGGAAGAGGTCTGAACTGCACCTCTCTTCCCCTCTCTCCACCTAAGTTCACAAATGACATGAGACACTGAGCGGGTCTCTTCTGTACGGCGCATGGCACAGTCTTTATGGCCTGTGCACAGGGTGACCACGTCTCAATTTTCTACAACCAGCTCCTTTTTATGGAACACGTTCTGGCTGGATCCATGGAAACCTGGCTTCCACAGAGCTCCAGGATACACAAGCACCCAAGAACCTGCACTGACACCATGCTTTCTGCCCGAGGAATTGCTTCTCCAGACTTCTCATGAACAAGAACATACTCTAACAGCATGCGGGAGAGCTGCTGAGATTGGCTCCCATCCTATAAATGCGGTCCACACCAGCACACGGGTCTGTATTAGCAGTCCCAGTTAGAGGATCTGGGCTGTATTTTGTAGACACAGCTATGTAACCGGTGCATTCTACCTCCATACTCTAGCTCTGAAGGGCCTAAATTCTTGATAAAATTGATCCAATTTCTTGGGAATTGCCAGTGCTGTGTATACTGTTGCTCTGCTGTGTGGGCTCCTACTGATATTTGTCTGGTACTGCTAGCCAGTATCACCTTCATCCCAAACATTAGAAGTCAAGAAACCCTTGGTGTGAGTTATTTATTTATTTATTTATTGCTCTAGCTGCTTGCTGGCTCCCCCTGCTGGCATACTCCAGGGCACTGCACTCACACTGAGCATCTCCATGCAAGGTCCCTCTTGGCTTTCTCCATAAGACCTAATTTTTCCTGGCAGGAGTTCATGGTCATTTTCATAGGGAGAGAATCCTACTTCGTTTCCCTCTCACCAGCCAAGAACCAAACTTTGAGCTCTACTTTTCCATTTTTGCTTAGGTCCGTGGCCTGGCATGACCATACGTGCCTGAGCTAGGGGTGCTGCCATACCCACCTGGCTTGAAGTGATTTCCATCAGATACAGGGTTTACAGTTTGGTTCAATGGCTCTCAGCACCCGCACTATACACATTTTTCCAGCACCCCTGAGCATGACTCTCTCCACTTTCAGCCTTGACACTGAGGCAATGTCTATACTACCACGGTAAGTCGACCTACGCTACACAACTCCAGCTACGTGAATAACGTAGCTGGAGTCGACGTATCTTAGGTCGAGTTACCACGGGGATGGGGTGGGGTCGACGGGAGAAAATCTCCCATCGATTTACCTTACTTTTCTCCTCAGGGGTCAACTGAAGAGCGATCTGCAGTCGTTTTGGCGGGTCTTTACTAGACCCACTAAATTGACCGCTGGTGGATTGATCTCAGAGCGTCGATCCCAACTGTAGTGTAGACCTGCCCTGAAATTGAGAAGAGGACTAAAACTCACTTCTCCACTAAAAGCTGATTGCTTTACAATGGTAATCTCTTCCAATTACATCAAGGGAGGTACTGAATTCAGCTCATTCATATCTGCTTTGGAGTAAGTCCTGGACATGTTTTATAGTTGCTAATTGTAAAAGAAGTGAAATGAAGTGAGAAAACAAATAGTTGGCTAGATTAGCTAATGACATATCCGTATTTGTATACTGAGAGACACTACAGCTGAGTTTAAGGCTACTTAGAAACAACACTATTGTTTCTATATGGCTTTAAGCCCTGCAGTCAGCAGCTCTACCAGGTAAGTATAAAAAGAATTCCTTTGTTATCTTGAAACTACCCATGTTGAACCTCCAAAAGCTCCTCAACAAACAAGTCAGTTGAACTACTGTCTTCAATATAAGAAAGGCCTCACAGCAGACTAGAAAAATCAATATCCTTCACCCAATTTATCAAAATTACTGAGGACATTTATATAGTATAATTAAATAGGAGATACAAACACAAAAAGCATCTGCATGGCACTGCACAGTGATTACATGTCCTCTGGAACAGAGGACATTTTGACAAAAAGGGAGGAAAAAATGCTATATATCAACCAAAGAAGCTGTGGGGAGTCTGGAGGGGGGATGTCTTTGCTCTCAATAAGTAAAAATGGTTCCAAATTATACATTAATTAAAACACACTGCAGAGAGGCAATTTTCTTCATCTCAGCTTATTCAACAAGTCCAATTCAATGACTAGTTTATTGAAAGTTAAGAAACCAATTGGGAGTTGACAAAGCAGGAAAACTTGTTTTCCTTGTCCAATCTATGAACAAAAACTAGGTATGAGAGTAAGAGATCTACTAGTTCTAAAATCTTGAAGGCCATGGTAACCAGAAACAATCAGTTCAATGCACTAACTAAAGTTAATACTTCCTTTGTTTAATAAGTCAGGTAGTTCTAAATGCAAAACATGTTTTGATAAGCTTTGTAACAACCTTTTTTTTTTTGGTATGGATTCAGTACCTTTAAGGCAGTTTTTTTTAATAATAATAAAAAAAATTTAATGCTCTTTTGGTGCATTTTGACTAGAATTTAAATTTCCATCCAAACAGAGCTTGACACAAATCACAAGTAAAAAATTAACTATCATCTGGTAAATAAGGCATTATTCACCATGTTCTAATGTACTAAAATAAAATGTAAAAATTAAGAATCTGAATAAATGTAAATTAAGTTATACCACTGTTTAAATAAATGTGTATAGATATAATATATTCCTCTGGTTAGCAAACAGAAGCACCAAACTTAATGTGAAGGCTCTATTTAACTGCAAATTAATATGTTTTAATCATTAACAAACAGTGAGAATCAACCTTTCTTTAGGAAAATAAATAAAAAGTACAAATACAAAACATGATCAAAATCAATTACTTAAATCAAGGTTTCCTGCTTGCTGATTTCAGAACATCAGAGACTTAAATGTCTTTGATTTAAATCAATCCATCCTGGCTAGAGTTGTTGTAGAACCTGCCTCTTTCTTCACCTTCCATCCTGGCAGTTTAAATCAGCTGGGATGCTGTTGCTGGTACTCCCCAGATTTGAATGTCTGGTGTTTAGAGGCAGGTGTGTCGGCAGAAGGCTCTTCCAACTGCAGGTCCAGCCTTCAGGGCACGCTGTAAAAACTATTTATTCAAGCTTTTTTTGAAGAGGTGGTTGAGCAGAACTGAGTTTCTCTGGTGGTTCAGGCAGGACTTTGACTACTGTGCCATCTGAGATATGAATGTCTGGGGTTTTATAGCTTTTGGGCCTGCATCTAGGAGGTGACAGTGACACACTGAAAACTAGAAAGCAAGTGCTCCCCATCTCCAAGACAGTCAAGGCAGGACAGGAAACTACCCACAAGGGGCAGAATGCACTAGAGGCTATTGCAGACCTCTTACTTCCTGCCAGCCCAGACATCTGATTTTGTAACTAGCAAAGCAAGGGTATGCAACCAAATCAGCACAGGAAGCTTTCCAACCCCCATGCTCACTGGATGAGACTACATGCTGTCTCTCTCACAGCACAAGGGGAGGTGGCAAAGGTTGCTTTAAGTCACTTTTATACCTTCACAACCCTGGGCTCCTCCAGAGTCTGGAACAGTCTGCAGATTTTTGTTGTTGTTGTTGTTGTTGTTGTTGTTGTTGTTGTTTTTCTTTAAGATTTTGCATCCATTACTATTATAAATTGAACAGAAATGTCAAGAGACAGAAAGGCAACATTTCTTTTACTTGTACTTCTGGTCTCTCCCAGTCTGGACCTTCCACTCCAGGCAGAATCATAGCTTGTGGGAGGTAGGAAGATGCAAACATCATCCAGTCATCACATAGTGAGGGTAGTAAAATAGGGAACGGATGCAAAACCATAGTCATTCATGGAAAGGCAAGATGAGCATGAGAATCTCTCTCAAACTAGATTTTGCCTGAGAGTAAAAAGATGCTGTGAAGTCAATTCCATTAGCTTTAAACTAAAATATAACCCTTCCCAGATGGAATAATTTGATATATTGTTTTAATTAAGGCACATCTTCATCCTGAAATACACTGAGAGCAGACTGAAGAATTTGCTGCCCAAGATTTGTATCCAAGTACAATAGCAAGTCAAGTTTCATAAAGCTTAGAAAAAATAACATATTGACAATCAGGTAGCAGTTGCAAGTTTCTTCCAAAGAGGGATGAAGAAACGTCACCCAATGTTGCACACTGAACAGCATGAACCCCAAAATCTCTAAAGGAGTTTCATGGATAGGTGATAAATCTGCTCGGAACATTGACAATATTGATCCATCTGGTCAAAACGAACTTGGCAGATAATGCAGCCCTTTCAAGAGACTGTCAGACAACATGAGAAAGGCATCACAATTCCTCCATCGATTTGAATGGTCTAGATAGAAACTTAGGTCCAGGCCACCCCCTGAGAATGAAGCTTATTATTGAAAGGGGGGAAAGGAATGGTCTGTTGCAGATGGAGGTCAGTGTTATAAACTGGGCTCCGTTTAGAGCTGGCCTGAACATAATCTTATTCAGAGAGTTAAAACCATATCAAAGGATCTCTAACAGCTTTACCATCATATTGACATGAAAGTAATGAGAAAAGAGATCTAGATGGTCAGAAAGTAGAGACAGACTTGTAGGAATCTAGGAGGCATGTACAATCTGTGAATTTTGCCAACGGAGCAAGTGGTAAAATGGCCCTGGTGAAGGACAAAACCATTTGGCTGATGGGCTAATCATATCATCTTAGGCTAAGATGATGGAGAAGTTTCAGCCTGAGGTACCCTCTGCACAAGGGATTCTGGATGTGCCAGAGGGTCAGGAGGTAGTTTTAACATCAGCACTGTTCCTTTAGGACATGCAGTACATCTCCACTGAGAGGCAGACTTTCACTTTGGGCAAGCAGTTTGGTATCACCTTGGGGACCTCAGCAAAGTAGTTTTTGATGCTGCCAGTTTGCTCCTCTCCAGATCCTGTTAAGCCACAAAGCCTGCAAACAAGTCCAAAGCAGAGAGAGGAAAACTCCCTCCCTGGGCCCCATACAAGTAACTGGCACTCATTTTCCCTGCTCAAGCACCTTCCCTTAAGGCAAGTTACTCTCACACTTCATGTGCTCCCCTTTCTGGATTGACAGCACACAGTGGATTCTGGATAATGCAGTCAGCAGTAGGCAGGGAAGGAACTTCCTGTAGCAGAGCTTATGAATTGTCTGGGACACTCTTGATTCCCTTAGTACCACAGGTATTTCCCAGACCTGCACGTCCTTGGGTCCAAAGCAACTTAAAAGGAAGCAGGGATAGTTAGCAAACTATAACATTAATTCCTCCCATATTCGCTTTCCAATTGGCTTCCATATTCCTACCCAAGATCATTGCAGGGGCAGAAATGCAGATATTGCGTAGCAGGCTGGGTGGCAAGGGAGGCATAAAGATGATCCCAAAGAGGAGATGGACTGGCATCAGTGCTAAAACCACTTCATCAAACTTTCTGGTGTGTCTGCTGCAGAGCGAGCAGCAAAGCGGGAGGTCAGGTGAGCTGTCGGTTGCAAAAGCAGGTGTCCTGGTGTGTCACTAAGGGTTGGTAAGCACTGAGGAAACCCTGCTGTGTTAAGAGAATCAGCTCCAAGTGTTGCATTCCATTTCAATTTTTTCTGAAAATCAAAGTAAAAGGAAGAGCCCTTTGACATTGTTCAACCCCTGCAAACAGGGATAAGGGCTAGGGATCGACTGCTGGGTTAGTGGGATCCTCAGCCCTCCCGAAAGACCTTCTATGAAGACCAACTTGGAGAGCGAGGGAGAAAATTGCTAGGGAAAAATATAAAGGGAAACTCATTTCCCAGGGGGGAAAGAATCCCTTGCCAAAAGCTCTCTCACAGTGAGCTTCAGAGGAAACATCTGCTCTCCTTCGTGGAGGCTGAAAGACAGGGGAGGGAGTGCGTGGCTCAGCCAAAACGTTTTCAAAAAAATGTTTAAACCTTTTTCAAAAGAACTTTGCCCACCGAGTTCTGTCCAAAGCAGTGCATCCGTCGTGGGAATAAGTGTGCATGTGTAGGTGGGACGGGGGGCAGTCCTCTATACTGGAAAGTCAAAGCAAGAAGGATTCAAATGTTTTTAAAGACCAGAGCCTACGAAAATGGCAGCAATGCTACTTGATGAGGTCAGTGACTAGAGTGGCCTAATGGTACTTGTAAGAGAAAACATCTGTTGATGTTAAAAGGTCAGCAGGAAATTAATGTTATTTACTTTGTCCTTATTGGTTAGGCCGATACTCCTCGAAAGTGAACCACACATGGCTTACCTTAGTGTTAATGAAACTACAAAAACCTTTCAATTGTCTTCTGACTGGCTGCCTACCTCAAATAAGATGCTTTACTGGGATATTTCTGTGCACTAACTCTCAGCCACAGAAGCTTGCATGAGCTCCTAACTTAATAACTAAGACTTTGTTCCTTCATTCACAGGGCAGCAGCAAGTCTAAATGGCTCTGAACATGCAACATCTTCTGAGTTTTGTTTTGCAGTGACATGCATCCGGCCTCATGCAGTTTCCCTATCCAGTACACGATAAACCTGTGCATTTTCTCTTCTTGTCATGCACCCCAGCATAGTGGCATTCAAGAGAGGTGGGGGTGGAGGGAAGCACCGTGTGCCATCTGAATAACAAAAAGTTAAAATAAATCTAGCAACTTAAAAGCAAAACAAGAAGTTTCTTCTGGAAAAAAAAAACAGGAAGTGCTAGGTACATAACAGCTTAAAATAGTAACTACTTCATCTGTTGACAAAACTGCAGCCTCAGGGGACCATGCCTTTTTTGCACATAATCCCACTTACCTTTAATAGTCCTCAGCAAATTGTCTACATTCCCATGAAAGCCCTCAAGAAACATGTTGGCACTGCTTTATGTTACCATTCTGACAGAACTAACAACAGTGGAAGGTACATGGCTCTGGGCCCAATCACACTTCCTGTGAGCAGTGTGGGGGCTCCCACAGGAAACCATGATATAAAACAACTACAAGCATGAATCAGGGCTTGCTTTAATAAACAGAGGGGATATTTAAAGCTGGCGTCCTCTCAATTGCTTTTTTAAATCTTCTTATTTTTATAGGGTAAGTGTATAGGAAATTCTTTTCAAACTCTCCCTCTTTAATGGACTCTCTATACTTTTAAATAGTTCAGTGTACCCAGCCAGAATGAATTTCTGAAGTCTAGTGACAAGGTTAAAACAATAAGGGCCCGATCCTGGAATTTCGTACCCAGACAGAAGTTCACAAGTAAAGAATTACAGGGTCAAGCCTCTAGCTGGGTGAATACCACAGAGAAAGAATTTTACATTCAAGAATTCAAATGAATTTCTTTGGTATTTTCTCAGCATCATGGAAACCTGTATTTTCTTACTCCTCCCCACCCCAAGTACAGCACAGCCCATAAGATTTCACAACACCACACGCTGGCTTTATGATTCGACATGCAGAGGTGGACAGCAATAGGCAAGTTTTTTCTTTATTAAACAGGGGCACAGATCTCAGGGTAGGGTACTTAATGTAGGGTAAAATCAATGTATCAAAAAACCAACTCAAGATACTATCCCTTTCTAAAAACCCTTCATCTGCAGAGAAGAAAAGAACAAATTCCATCACAAATACTTCATGCTTGATTGGCTACCGTCTGAGTCTTTCTGCATGCTCCTGGGGTATTCATCATGTATGCAACACACCAAATCAGACGTGAAGGGGTTATGTAGTGAATGGTTAATTATTAGACCATATTAAAATTATTGTTCAGTTTAAATTGGGGGGAGGGGGGAGAGAAAGGCGATTTTCCTAACCTAACAATATGCCTTTTGACAGCGACGTTACAAATATGCTAGAGTGTGATCAGCCGGCTGGCTCAACATGCAATTAGGCTAGCATGTGGATCTTATTGATTTCCTGCACCACCAACTGGTGAGAAGTTTCCAAGTCTAAATACAGAAGAATTAGATCACTCGTTGGGGTGGTCACATCTGGGGTTGGTAAACCAGATGGAGTGCATTTTAACATCCTTTGTAACTGAACCAACATACCAAGTTGCTAGGAAGCATGCGAACACAATCATTGTTTTGGGGCAGGCTGCAGTAGATTTAGTAGGGTCTCTGCCAACATCATAGGTGCCATCCTAAGCACTAGTAAGCAGAATGCTTTTGGGTAGCAAAAGAATTTGGAAAAACTGTCTCGAGCCCACCACTTTTGAACTGTAAGAGCCTGTATTTCAAATCCCGGCAAGTACAAAAAAAACAAAATTAGGATTACAGTTATCTAGGGTTACCATATTTTGTGCCTCCAAATGGAGGACACTCCACGGGGCCCCGGCCCCGCCCCCAGCCCCGCCCACGCCCCGCCCCAACTCCGCCCCCTCCCCAAAGTCTCTGCCCCCTCCCCTGCTTCCCGCGAACATTTGATTCGCGGGAAGCCTGAAGCAGGTAAG